>NC_142165.1:86743128-87043396 GCF_029865625.1 Vigna umbellata | reverse complement strand
CGTTCGGTTTTGGCGTTTTGTTATACTAGTGATTGTAACGTTCGGCAGACTCGAGTAACTTTTAGGCGTTCGTTCCTTATATGTGTTATAGACCGTTAGTGTTCGATCTGGATCAAAGGTTCTACCTTGTGAACGTTCGGTCCGAGCGTTCGGTCATTTTTGTGAACGGTCGTCCATTTCCCGTATTGACCGAGCGTCCGCCATTGAAGATTCCCACCTCCAGCAGGGACATCACTCATCAGAAGAGGGCACGTGAACCCACTATCTTCGGTCCTTAGCTTCTTCATTCATCACTAACACCCAGGGTGACCCAAGCACCTTACTATACAGCCAACACCATCATCCTTATTGCTGGATACTCCATATTCACACAGGGCCAATATCATCACCTTCATTAATCTGAAGCACTGTATAATAGTAGAATGTGTTGTTATTTCTGAGTCATGCCCACAGCAAAACAGTTCTTTAATTAAGCTGAAGTAGTACATCAATGCACAGCAAAACAGTTCTTTAATATCAACATAACATCAATGCACACAACAGATAAATGGAACCAAATGAAGCATATCTGCTGAAATTTAATTAAGCTGAAGTAGTACATAAAAGTGCTGTCATACAGACCAGAATATTACATCAGTTATCAACATGAAGTTCCATCAGTTATCAACTGCAATACCAGAAATATTACAAATTTGCAGCATCTACTGCTTTTCTACATATTGTTTTGTAGACAAAAAATATTACAAAATTTAATTCCTACTGTCTACTACGGTTGATTCCCAGAGTGATGTGCTGATGTACTGGGTTGATGTGCTGATGTACAAAATATTTCAGATTGTTGAGTGGATGGAGTTGCTTGGGTTGCTGATGTACTGGGCACAGTTCCTGGTTGGGTTGCTGATGGGCAACGAGTTCTGTTATGGCCATGTTCTCTACATATGCCACATCTCTTTTGCAAGCCAGATTTGGTCATTCTTGATTCATCCTTCCTCATTTCCCATTGCTCTAGCCTTCGTTTTCTCTTTGGTCGTCCATGCATTACTCTTTTGTGTGGTGGAGACACATCAGGATATGGAGTAATGTTCCACATGTTGGCTCCATTTAAGGGATATATGATTGTTGAATATGTCTCCTCATATTTGGACTTCATGTAGCAAGACTCAATAAATTGTTCTCCATCAATGTTGAGGAACTTCATTGCAGCCAATGAATGACAATAGGGGATTCCAGTCATCATCTAAGTTCTGCATGTGCATGAGGACTCATCTAGGTTGACTACAAACTTATCTCCATTGTTAGACATGTGACGAACTTCGAATAGCTTGTTGCCTGACCAACTGTGTACAAGAAGACAACAATAATTATTAGGCACAGTAGTAAATTAATATATAACATAGAAGTGATTACTGAAATTTACCTAGGAATCCAATTTTGAGTTAAATGACATTCCTTTCTAAATCTGGATAGAATCTTGGGACAGATGGATCCAGTAAATGATGATATGCTTGACATGTTCTTTGCCCATCTTTGCATGAGGTAAAGCCGTATCGTCTCCAACATCGTAATGATGGGTTTACTCCTGGCAGAAACGAGGACACTGTTGAAGCCCTCACTCATATTGTTTACTAAGGTGTCAGATTTAGCTCTTTCAATGAACCTTGATCTTGACCAATACCTACAACAAATAATAGAATTATTATTAACATTATATGAATAAGGAATTATGTTATACTTTTGAAGACTAACCTTGGAGGGATGGCAATCAAATGCTTATAAGCATCTTCGTTTACTGCTCTTATGTTTCTCATTTCCATCTCCTATGTTTGTGGATGTGTGGCTGTAGCTGCCCTCCACATTAAACGCTTCAGGTTTTTACCAGGGTATTTCTTCTTGAAGTTGGCATACATATGCCTCACACAAAACCTTTGATCAACTCTAGGAAGCAATTCATCTATTGCATGAAGTAGACCCTGCAAACAATATACAAGTAATGAATACAGGCAACAAATACTTAACAACCTCAAATTAAAATGTACAAATTAATATTACCTTCTGCTGGTCTGATATAAAGGTAAATGTGGAACAAATTTCAGCCCCTCCAAGGTCATCTACCAACAGTTCCAGGAACCACTTCCATGACTCCTTGTTCTCAACTTCAACAACACAGTATGCAATTGGCAACATCTGCTCATTCCCATCTCGGCCCACAGCTGTTAACAACTCACCACCGTACTTACCTTTCAAAAATGCTCCATCTAAACCAATAATTGGCCTGCATGACATAAAACTGTCTTTGCAAGCCTTTAAACATACATAGAATCTCTTGAAAATGACTTTACCCCCCACATCCTCAACCTTTAGTTTCACTGTTGACCCAGGATTTTTGGCCACCAACTCCATTTCCTTTGAATTTTTTCCCTTATATCCACACCCTTAACTGTAGGATTATCTCTAATAGTTTTCTGTATCTTTTTGCTCAACCACTTGGCATCAATTAATTTAAGGTTGAACTCCCTACTACAGGTATGGTTGTCCACCATTGTTCTCAACTGCCATGTTTTCACTGCCTTCATATAACCAAAATATAACTTCCAAGGGCATTTACCTTTTGCACCCACACACTTCAACCTGATTCTTTGTTTATCATTCTTAACAAAGTGTATATTTCTTCCATTATCCAACGCATAATCTTTTATAGCCTCCAAAATGTCTTGCTTTTCAGCAAAATATATCCCAACTTCCCACTTAAAGTCAACCATACTTTTTGGCAACACAAATGTTGGAAAACTCCCATAACCCTCTACACTAGAACATGGTCCACTAGAGTCACTTTCTGCTCCACTAATTAATTGTTCAGATTCCCACTCATCATCTGATAAACCTCTATCACAACCAACACTTGACATACTTTCTGCTCCACTAATTAATGGTCCACTAGAGTCATTTGACATACTTTGGACTTCCACTTCCACATTTCCCTCGAAGTCTGCATGTATATCATCATCTATATCACAACCAACATTGATATCAACAAGCCCCTCCAACCACTCATTATTTCCATCACCACTACCATTCTCAAAAGAGGAATTCCAACTTCGAATTTCCACATCTGCTTCAACTTCATTCTGTTCTACACCTTCATGTTCACCATCACCATCAACCTTTTCCTCCATAACAGCCTCAACTTCCACTTCTTCACCATCCCCACCAACTTCCTGAACTTGTTCAACTCCAACAACCTCTTCCTCCATAACAGCCTCAACTTCAACTTGTTCACCCATCTCTTCCAACACACAACCAACTTGTTCAACTTCAACAACCTCTTCCTCCATAACAGCCTCAACTTCCACTTGTTCACCCATCTCTTCCAACACACAACCAACTTGTTCAACTCTAACATCCTCTTCCTCCATAACAGCCTCAACTTCCACTTCTTCACCATCACCACCAACTTCCTCAACTTGTTGAAGTCCATCAACCTCTTCCTCCATTACAGCCTCAACTTCCACTTCTTCACCCCTCTCTTCAACTTCTCCTTCATCATTACCAACATATTCCAGCATATGTATGACTTCGGGTTCAGAAACAGGGTGTATCAAAAACACATGGACCTCACCATTCAGTTTAGCTAAATTAACCATATGCATGGCACCGGTGTCATCACACAGAGGCTCTAACTTATCATCCAAAATTGAAGCTCCTCCTACAGAGTACCACATATCTTTAAGCCCATCGTATCCCAAAGACTTCACTACACTAACAATCACGAAATAACTCCAAACATCTGGGTCAAACATAAACCTAGATGTCTCCCCCCCTTCATACTTAAGCTTCCCATTGTTAACTAATTTCCCTCCATGGTGAAAGACAACCTCAATATCCTCTTCCATGATGCAAAACACTATATATAAGTATTTATACACCTATAATATAATCAATTCACGACAAAACATGTATTAAAACCGTAACCAAAACACACTCACACACACAGAAAATTATCACTTTAAACATGGGGGGCATGGGGGGACCACAACATTGCAATAAAAAATGGAACACAATCCGACCAAGGGGACCACAACATTGCAATAAAAAATAAAACACAATACATAGACGGGGACCACCACCCAACATCGCAAGATAAAGGTTTCTAACAAAACCAAACTTTTACTGACCTGGCCACTCCAGATTGCAACTGAAGAAGGTCCCACAACTCCGATGAGGACGACAACTGCACACTCTCTGAAGGTCAACCTCGATTCAACCCTAAATACCCAAATTGATACCCCAATTTTCTGAAATGAAATCAACTTTGGACGAACCGAACCCTAGAAGTACTGAGAAGAATCCCTAATTCGATCTGCACGAAACCTCAATCCCCAATTTCGTTTAAAACAATTTTTTTCTTTTTACTTATAAAATATTCAATTTCCACGTGCCCCACTGCTCCTGCTTGAATCAACCACGTCAGATAACAAGTCCACAACAGCGTGCCACATCAAACACACTGTAACGCCGTTTGACACTATTTAACGGAAAGGATCCATTTGTTGCAATTTTCATAAAATTGGGACCCAATTGATATTTTCATAAAGAAAGGAACGAAATTGAGATTCCATGCGAAAATAGAGACTTAGTGAATGATTAAACCTTGATAGAATGATACGGTTGAGTTAAAAGCTCTAACAAACGCCCCGAGAAGTTAGAACTTTCTTATTAATCAGATTCCAAACATAGTAAAAATAAAATAACCACTATCATCACTCTTTCTGCAACTGTTTTGAGGTTCTTCTATTATAATCAAATTTACTAAAATGATAACATAAAAAAAAATTGAATTGGAATAAATTATGTTAAGCCGATACGATTTTATTTCATGTTATCGACTTTTTTTTTAATGTATTTGAATTAGAAATTATGTTAATTTGATACTTTTTTATTTAAAAAAATTATATCATCAAGCACGTCTTCTTTATAATAAAGTTTTGTTAATTTTTTAAAATTCATAATTTTAAATATAAATTCATATTTTTTAAATTTTTTTATAAATCTAAAAACTAAATTGCATCACTATAGTAAATAAATCATTTTTTAATAATAGTAGTAAGCTTAAGAAAACACTAAATATAGCTTAAAAGTTAAAGTAAATTAGTATAATTTTTTTTTCTCAATATCAATATATCTATTTTTTTCTTTCCTAAACGATGCACTTACTATTTTTACCAACTGTATGTATTTTCATAACTTAAAAATTACAAGTAAAGTTTGGTAGTTGAGATTTTAATAAATTTACGTAGTCAGAATTCAAAAGATTTAAAATTACTTCATAACTGTATAAAATTTAAAAGATTTCCTATTTTTTTTTAAAAGAAAAACTTACAACAGTGAATATAAAAAAATATATATAAAAAAGAAAATACATATTTTCAATCTTTTAGTAGTAATCTTATTCTGTCTTTATTTTTTTTTTCTAAGCAGTATTTCTTTATATATTTGAAACTATAATAATCCTCCATACAATATCATCTTCTCTATTCTATAATTTAAATAATAAGTTCAAAATTATGAAAGTATATTTTTCTCTCATGGTCATATTAGTATCTTAAATTGGAATCCAATGAATACATAGTAACTCTAGAATGTCTCATTTTCTAGTATAGAACTCTATCATTTTTTTCCCTTTTTTACAACATCATATTTTTACCTTATATATGTATTGAACAATGTTGAGTTCATCATCTACAGGTTCGATTGAATAGAATGTATTTAAAAAAAATATGAAATACTGTGCTAACCTTTTCGTTCAGCGTCTTGCTTAACCACCAAATCCAGGAGAAGGGTCCTGCCAACCTCTCATCCTCCCTCCGGTGGCAACTTCAGCCTCGTGACAGAGCTATCAAATGCAATAAACTCGTCGGCAAAGCCATCACCAACCTTCTTAAACACACCGTGGTGCCCATTAACAAGTTCTCGAGGGTGTTGGAACACGCATAACCATCAATCCGGATCCATCTCTTCTTGATTACAAAATTTAGTTTGATTCTGCACCGGATTACAAAATTTGGTTTTTTCCGGGATGTACATTAGATTACAAAATCCGGTTTGATCATCCACCACATTACAAAATTCGGTTTGATTTTGCACTGGATTAAAATCCGGTTTAATCTGTACCAAATTACGAAATTCAATTTGATTTGGTATCAAATTACAAAATCTAGTTTGATCTGGATTGTGCACCGGATTACAAAATCTGGTTTGATCCTACACCAAATTACAAAATTTGATTTAATTATACATCAAATTACAAAATTCAGTTTGATCCAAGTTGTGCACTAAATTTAAAAATCCAGTTTAATTTGGACTGCAGAGGTGTAGAAAGAAACTGTCTCCCAAATAACGTATTCTAGAATACACAAAAAAAGTATATGGGCTTTAAGTCCATAAACTCCACAATTTAACAACATGCACATGGGAATTTCTTTCTCACTTCCCTTTTTCTTCCTTTACCTCCCTAAATTGTGATATTCCCGTACCTTTTATTAAAAAATTTAATTTCACATCGTTACTGCGCTAAGAAATCACAACAACTCCATCTCCATCATTGTTTATGCTTCACATCCATTTTTACCACCATTTCTTTCACCTCCAACAAACAACTTAACATCCACCTTCATTCGTTTTTATCACTTGACTCCATTTCTTTATTACACCATTTCTTTATTACATCAACAGACTTCCCATCACCTTCATTTTCTCCATTTCTCTTCATCATTGTTCCTTATTTCTACTACAACTTCACAACACAATAACAACAAGTTAGAAATTTAGAGACCAATATTCAATTTTACAAATTTTAGCTCGTTTTTTACCAACTTAGGGACTCTAATAAGTCATAAATAACTTATCAATACTCTACAAAAAACTTTCATTTTTACACAGAACCTCTAAGTCACAATCTCACCATCCAAAACCTCTACAATGCATCAAAATCCAATTCAAGACACCATCTATCACTTTCTTAACATTTCTAAATCAATTCTTTGCACATTATCACCCAATCAAGTTTCAATTAACCATAAAATAGTTCCTAAATCACCCCATTTTCATTTGGACCATTATTTCAAAAACTCACCGAGTGAAACCCCAGTTTTAGACCAAAATTTGACTGACAACCTAGCTTAACTTTCTCTTGCTCAACTTCTTAATCCAATATCATTACTCACTTCATAAGCACAACCACAAATCACAATCAAGATTCATTCCAACTAGATTCATCACAACAACAAGTAATTAATTAACTATTTGAAACCATTACAATCACAATATACACATTAGCATGCAAATTTATAGTTTAACCAAATTGAACATAATCTAACTAAACTCATGAATTTGAAATAACAATAAGAAAGATTACTAGCTCCCCTTACCTTAAAGAGAATTACATAACTTTAAGAACGCCCAACATTTGCTTCAAAAACAAGGAACTCTAGAAACACCTACAACCCATAGAATTGAAATCGAAGTGAGTTCTCAAGACCACTAATCAACAAGGAACAAGAAAAAAAAAAGTGGATGACACACGTGTCACCCCTAAACTAGAGATTTTAGGAACGAAACATCAAAAGGAAAAAAGAGTAGAAACTTACTTGCTTAAAACTATAAAATTACTTGCTCAAAACTAGAAACTAATCAAATAGAAACGTAGACTTTGCTACTGTAGATGTTCAGACACCTCTTGATCGTCAAAGAGATAACTAAAAAGTTAGAAAAGGTAGAGAACTAAAAAAAAAAGTTTTCATAAAGAAAACAAGTGTTTTAAATAATGAAACGAGTTTAAGAAATTATATTTATATTATCAAATTATTTTAATTTTAAATGACTCTTTATTATTTTAAAACACCTATTAACTTTAATTTTTTATCCTAATAATTAATATATCTGAAATTATGAATATAGATAAGAATAAATTTATTTTTAATAAGAATGAAATAATTTAACCAAATTTGTTCAATAAACACGGATCATAATAACTTCAATGCACACACATTTACAAATTTATATACAATTTTAATTTGAAAAGATAAAAGTTGTTTTAAAGCAATTAAATAAAGTCTTAATACATTTAAATTTTGTCCTATTATTTTGTAGCAAATAACTACAATAACACTTATTAAATATGTTTTGCCTTTATAAATATTGATAACAATAATATTAATGACGTTACATGCAGTAGATTCTTACACATACAAAGCTAATTAGATGTCAATAAATTTATATATGAATTTCAAAATGGAAAATAGAACAGTTGTTTGAAAGCAATTAAATAAAGAATCCATACATTTAAATTTTGTCTTATTATTTTATAGCACACAGTATATATTATAATAACATTATTAAACATGTTATGGCTTCATAAATATTTTTATAAATAAATTTAACACAGGCACAGGCATACAAAACCGATCCGTTAGGTAAAGAAATTGACATAAATTTTGAAATGGGAAATAAACTGGTTGTCTGAAAGCAATTAAACAAAGTATTAATACATTCAAATTTTGTCCTGTTATTTTATAGCCATGAATGTATATTTTTATAACAGCAATTAAATATGCTCCAGCTTATTCTAACAACATTCTTGAAATTTAAGATTAAAGCTTACAAAAAGAGCACTTTTTGACATTCAATCTAGCCCATTTAGAAAAATAAATACCCAGTTTAAAAAAGAAAAGAAAATACTAAGTATAATTTAATGTTTACTGTTAAATATTTGGAAAAAGTGAAAATGGTGAAAGATATGGAAAGAGAAATTAAAGAAAAAAAGTAATTAATGCACATAAGAAAAGCTTAATTAATAAGTAAGTATCCGTTCAACAGAGCATTGTGGTGGAAGTGATGCAGAGAGAAGGAGGGAATCATTTGTGCGAATATGTGGCAAGAAAAAGGAACGATGATGGTCACAAGGTTGTGTGATTTGTGAATGGAAACTCCCCACACGTTACCCGCGCTCTTTCCCAACTCTTACAATCTCATACTTTAACTCTCATACTCTCTCACCACTTTAATTCCTCTCTCTCTTTCTCTCTCTCTTTCTCTCTCTCTAAATATCTATCTATCTATCTCCTACACTTCAAAACTCCATTCCTGCTACCATGGACCCTTTGGAGGTTCAGCCTCCTTGGGTTCCCGAAGACGACCTTCTCCTCAAGAACGCCGTTGAGGTACTCAATTCTCCCAAACCCAAACCCTACTCTCTCTTCCTCTCTTCAATTTTTACTCAATTGTGACATTATTTTCATGTCTTTTTTTGCAGAGTTAAGTAAATTGAATTACAAGTTGACATAGAATTAAGTGATTCCTGTTTGTTTGTTGCTTGCAATGTTCTGGTTGGTTTGATTGTGTTTGATTTGATTAGGCTGGTGCTTCGCTGGAATCGCTGGCAAGAGGAGCTGTTCGGTTCTCGCGGCGCTACTCCTTTAGGGAATTGCAAGATCGGTGGCTGTCTCTGCTCTATGACGGGGATGTTTCCACCGAGGCGGCTCTTGCCATGAGGAATTTGGAGCTGGCCAAGTCAGCTGCTGCCGGTGGTGAAGGAAGTGGTGGTAGTGGTGGGGAGAAGAGGAAATTTCAAAACACTGGTGGTGTTGGGAAAAAGATGAAATTTCAAAGCGTTCGCAAGCAGTACTGTAGCATGCAGAAAAAACTTCGCCGGCACCGCAGTGGCGTCATGTCTTCCGAGGTAAAGAACGAGGTGGTGGGGTGTGAGGGAAAAGAGAATGTGGTGGTTGACGGTAATTTAAATAGTGATTTTGTGAATAGTAGTGTAGTTGGTTATGGGAATTGCTTGGGGTCAGAGGGGGTAGAGGTGGGGCAATTGGGTGATTTGGTGAGTGATGTACCTCTGTGGAAAACGATTGAGGATGTTTGTTTGCCTGATTTGCCTGTTCATGTTAGTGTGGAGGGTAAAAGTTGTGTTTCTGAAGGGGGAGTGGATTTGAAAGATGAGTGCGGGAATGGTGGGTTGAAATTGAATGCTCCTGATGCCAAAAGTCTCTCAAACTTGGCAAATGAGGATGGACTTCTCTTTATGAATGTAGAGGGGAAGGAGGTAATGGCTATGGATAAGAATAAGGATAAGCCGTGTCATGATAATGTTGATTCACTTCTGTTGAGTTCTTCCGCTGATGTTCCTGTATTGCAGAAGTTGGATGTGGAAGCAAAACTTTCTGTGCCTGGTGGGTGTGTTTCTGATGGGCAGGGAATTGCAGCTAATCCATTAGGTGCCAGTTGTGGTGATCAGCATTTCGATTCTGATCCCAGAAACAATGCTGCATTGTCAGCTGTAGCACAAAGTCCTCACTCTGAACACAGTGAGGGATTTATGATCTGTGTGTTGAATACTGAGCACCCTGATATCCCATGCAATGTTAATTTGGACGTGTCCGTCGTGATTCCTGAATTAGCAGCTCTAAAATCCCAACCAGTTGTTAAAGAGGCGGGGTTTTCGGAATCTGCTATTAATAATCAAAGAAGAAATGGACCAGATGGAAGCCTGAAGAAAGAAGCCGTTCTTTCTCAGTCTATTGCTTCAAAAAATTCAAGCTACAAACCTGTTGTGTTTGGACTGAAAAGTGAAAATCCTGGAAGAAACGCTATCACTGCAGTTTCTAGACAGAATAACAATGTTGATGTCAACCCAAGTCATGGCAGATCAGTTCGTGCAACTGTGAAGCCTGCCTTACATGGACATCTGAAACAAGAGGTAAAATGTGTTGATCCAAGGATGTCTTATGATTGGAAAGTCATCAGGGAACTAATTTATGATTTTACTTAGGAAAATTTCACTGAAGGTGTATCACATAAACAGGATATCGACGATCCAGTTGCTGCACATGTTAAGGCTGAGGAACATAAAGCTTTATCAAAATCAGAAGCAAAATCATTATCTCTTGATCAGGAAGGAGGTGATATTGAAGACGATGGTGAAGACGATTATGATGATTATTGTGGTGATGAACTTCCTTACTTTTCTGATGTTGAGACAATGGTATGTAGAATATGTTGCATTGAATGGTAATTTTTCCCTGTATTTGGTTGTGTTAAGTTATATCTCATGTTCTTGATCTTGCCTTCCCAGATTCTTGAAATGGATTTATCTCCAATGGATCAAGATCCAAACGCAAGGAGAGAAGGTAAATCATCTAACTCAAGACAAAACAAAAGTATGACACTTCTCTTAATGCTTTTAATTTGAAAAGAGAAACAAGTTGCAAAAGGATCCCTACCCCCATGTGAGATCTAGGGAGAGCTAATTCTATAAAACTTAAGTGGATGGGTTTTTTCAGTAACTGGAAGTCTAGAGTATATGGCTAACCTGGTCCTAAGGCAGCAAGCCTTACTGTTGTGGCCTAGTTCTCACCCTCTGCTTAAGGCATTATATTTTTGCTCAAAATTTGTTAAAAGTTGAAGTTAAATGGTTGAATTTCTAAACGAAATTTAAAATTGATAGTTTGGTTTTTTATTATTTTACCCGTGATTTTTGTTTATAATCAAATAAGCATTCTGTGTTTTAATAATATTCCAGTTGGTCTCCGCTAAAGTTTCAAACCAAATACCAGCGGTGGTGTTTATAATGTAGATTCAAATATTGCGCTCTGATGTTTTATTGATAACAATTTTCGTTATTGGATTAATTGATGTCTTGGCATTTTAATGATGGTTGTCTTTTAATATTGTAATCTTTTGTTACAGTATTGAGATATCAACATGAAGAAAGCAGGAAGACCATCATGAGATTGGAGCAAGGTGCTCAGTCCTCTATGGGAAGAGCCATTAGAGCTCAGGGTGCACTTGCAGTAGTGTATGGGCGAATTCTGAAGGAATATATTAGAAAAAGCAAGGTGAAATTTTGAATTTGCATCTGTTGTTTTCTTTTAAAATGTGGAATGGTAAAATTTTCCCCATAGTTTCTTCCTCCCAAGTCACCGTAATGAATTTTGTGAATTTCCCTTTTGAATATGTTTGATACCGTTTTAAGGAATGTGTGCATCCTATTGTTATTTCCACACTTTGATTTTCTGTCATGCATAGTTATGGTCTAGTTATCATTGCATAGCCATTAATGCTTGAGCTCTGGTAATATGGAAACAAAATGGTTGTGATTAGTAGATGTTTCATATTTGTTCTAGCTGTTCGATGGTTGTTGAATATTTTATTTCTATTAGTTGAGCCTTTTTGTGGCTTCCAATGGTTTAATTTAATTTTGTGCAAAATCATTGGATTCTGCAGTGACATCGTCTCTGAAATTTTTTTGACCCTTAGTAGAGTGAACCGTAATACATTGAATTGCCACGTCCACAGTATGCCTTAACAGTGAATGTAAATTGGGATTTTTGTGTTTGCCTAATCTGGTACTGCTCATTTCCGGTAGTTTGTGATGTTTATTCCCAATATATAATCATTTTTCTCGGTCTGTACAATCTGTTTTTGTTTAACAGGTTGTACTTGGCAGAGCAACTAATGATGTACATGTTGATATTGACTTGGGAAAAGAAGGGGAGGAGGTGGCTACAAAAATATCTAGAAGACAGGTAAGTTTTTGGAACAAAATTTCTTGGCATGCTTTTTTGCTGATGAAGTTGTTATTAATCTACTGAGAATGTGATGGTGTTCTTATGGATCTTTTGGTGATTGAATTAAATGCGTTATGATGAAGTCTAGACCCGTATCATTTTCGTTAGACATGTGCCTCGTATTGAGCAAGGACTAGAATAATATTATTTTCTGATGGAGTAAATCCAGAAATTTTCAAGATCTTCTAAATTTTAAATTTCCTCCACTGAATTTACAGTAGTATGAATAATAAATTATTTTTTATCTTAAAGGCTTTAATAAAGCTCGACGCAGATGGTTCTTTCATAATTAAAAATCTTGGCAAGAGATCTATCTTCTTGAATGGCAAAGAAATTGCTACAGGACAAGCGCGGGGTCTTGGTGCTAGTAGTGTGATCGAGGTAACTGTTTTTCCTTTCTATTTTAAACAACTTTTACATTAAAATGCTGCAGTTTTGTTCTTTAATTTTGGAACATGACAATAATTTGTGGAAAATGAATTTCCATGCAGATTAGAGGCATTTCACTCATCTTTGAGACCAATAATAGGTGCGTGAAGAGGTTTTTAGAAAATGTGAATGAGAAGGTATGAAGATAAAAGGAAGAGGGGAAGGGGTTTGTCTGTAAGAATAGAAACGGCGTCGAATGTTAAGGATTTTAGGGTAGCATTCGTATGCCAGCCAAAAATATAAGTTATACCAACTAATATTTTATATTTATGTGTTGTAGATCGAAAGTCAGAAAGTGTACATATAGATAGAAGATGAAAAGGCCTCAGAGTAGATATAGTATAATATGTAATTTGGCAGCTGTGCAATGGGAACTTATTGTTATTTTGTATGTTTCTTATTTCCCATTTTGATGTAATAGGTTATTTTTAATGAAACAGACGTCCCAACCCCCAAGTAGGAATAATCATCAATAAATAATTCTTAAACAATGGTATGGTTTCCAACATTTCTGAAGCTGTGTCTATTTAATATAAGGGTATTCGATGCTACCTTGTGTCAGTTTTCCATGAGCAATTCTGGATCATGTCCTTTATTATTTTATAAACTTTTCTGTTGAACTTGGAGGACTGAACCTCCCATTTCATTACTCATTGATTTATGGCATTCTCACCTTTCACTTTTTAAAAAATATCGCGGTTGATTTGTCGGAATAACACTTCTTTCAAGATAGGAGAAAAGGTTAAAGAACAGCTTTTTGGGCAATAACTTCATAAAAAAAAGTAAGGTGTGGCACCCTGAAGGCTAGCCGTTGTTTTAAAGTTCCAGCGGCAAGATCTTAAGTAAGTTTGTAGCTGTTGGTTGCGTTGTATATCAAAGCATTTGTAAGACTAGCAGCCAAAAACTACATGGTTTGTACTAGTGATGAACTACATGCCTTGCCCCAGTGAGCAACAAAAGAATCAAGTACAAATCCCTTTCCTCAAATTTCTCCATTTCAGTCCTCTTACCCTTTGGGAGGGGGAATGCTAGGTTAAACTGACCTCAGAATATTGAGGGGAAGAAGTTACAGAAGATCACCTTTCTTAAGCTGGTATGTGAGCGTCTAATATACACTAGAGCTCAAATTTGGAGAAATGAATACGGGAATTAAGATAACACAACTCCATAGCACTGTTAAGAAAATAAGGAATTAGGTCAAAAATTAAGATGATTTGATGGCAATTTTCTATATGCACACTATAAATCTTTCTTTTTCACTCATTCGATATATCTTTTCAAAACAAAATGGTGACATGATAATGGATTTTAACTATGTTATTTTAATCTACTTAAAGATCAGAATATGAATATTGTTTGTGAGACGAAAATGAAATTCTAAAAATTAGAATAGAAGAATCAAGATGAAACTTCATGGAACAAAAAATTAATTGAAACTGAAAAAAAATTGTATATACTGATACTTTTCTTTGTATAATGGTATAGATAATAACCATTATAATTTATAATTTATAATTTAAAACTAAAAATAAATATAAGTTCATAAACATAAATTAATATCATTAAATTTATTATTTAGGAAGTTTAACCCAACGTGTTAGTTGATAATAATAATTTATTATTAGTAATTTCATTTATTATATTAATAGTTTACTCATATTAATAATTATCAGTGAAGAAAATATTAATTTATTAGTTATATATTGAGTAATATGTCCGTAATTATGATACACTAAAAATGAAATTATAAGTATACAAATATTTAAATAACAAGCTCTTAAAAAATATCAGTTTAAGAAATACTATAAACTTTATTAAATCAATTATTAAGTAGGTATGACTGAGAGATTATTTAAGTGTAACTAATTATTTATTTTATTAATATAAAAAAATTGTTGTATATAATAGCTGTGATTATATTTTCTTTCCCTAAAGATTTTGTTTTGCCTCTTAGAAACATCTCCCTTGCTCTAGAGTGTGCCAGTCTTCAAGCTACGAATTTTCTCCCATCTTCAAGCTATAAGATCTGTCCATCAAAGCACCCACCACCACTATTGCTCACACATCACCAAAGATTATCGCCATCTTTGTGATTCGTTCGTCAGTGTCTCCATCATTCCAAAGAGGTATTTCCCCTTCATTCTTTTTCACTCCCTATTGATTTATCGCATCTATGCCATTTTTTGTTGAAGCCCTAACTCCTAAATATTTGCATTCTTCTCGTTTCTGAATCCTATGAATTTCCTATTGCGGTTTTGCCCATCTTTTTCTTTGTGATATGTCTTCTGTTATTCGTATTATAAAGAATATCTTCTACTATTAAGATTTCAAAGAATATGTTATCTAGTTATAGGCTGCAATGATGTGGAAATATATAGTTGTAGTCTGCAACGATAATGATGCATACAAGGTCAGATTATGTGATTTTGGTGTTTATATCTATATATATGATTTTAATCATAGATGAAATGGTGATGATTGGGACCTTGAGAAGTTGTCTATTAATATCTTCTTGGCTTCTTGAATAGAGTTGTAAACTTACTTATGGTTTATGAATTATTACTAGCCTACATTTGAAAAACCTTTTTTAGGAGGTTTCCTGAAGTGGAGTAACAGAAGAATAGCCCAAGATTAAGATGAGTTTGACTCTTTTACAATACTTTAATTAACATTTATAATTAATATGATGCATGTATACATATCAAATTATATATTTTATTAGATAGTTTAGTATGTTATAATTTTATTATATTTAAATTAATATTTTTATTTTATACTTATAATTATATTATTAAATAAAATATAGTTTAATATAGCTATTGATTATAATATATTTATTAATTTTATAAAGAAAAAAACTTATAACATTTAATACATTTTGACAAAGTCTCAAACATGATAAAAGAAACACGGAATGTGGTCAAAATGTCAAAATATTGGATTAATTATAATAAATTTACACTAATTTTTTTTATAATTATTAAATATATTTAATATATATATATATATATATATATATATTGGATTATTAAAGAGAAATAAATAATGGGCAAAGTATAAGTTTAAGTTATACATTAAGAAAACATATAATAAAAATTTCCATAAACTTATTATTCATAAATTCATTATTTTAAACATTTAAATTGAGATGTTATTTAGTTTTGATTAGATCTCATGAATTTTTCGCACAATAAAATTTAAATATTATTATATATACTTTAAAAATATATTTAGTGAGTTATAAAAAATTAAATATGTTTAGTTAGTCAAAGATCTTAATATCCTATGTCATTAAATAATTTTTCCATATAAACAAACAACTAAGTCTATTAAAACCTTTTACAAATATATTTTAATATGATTAAAATGTTTATATATAATTCTTTAACAAATTAAAAACATTTAAATTTTAGGAGTTAATTTTAATTTTTTATTTATTTTAAAAATGAATATTTTTTTTAAAAAAGAAGATTCGTGTGCGGGTTTTAATTCACTGAACTTTTGCGGATATTTTAATTAAATAAACTTTTTCAATGAGACTTTTTAGACATGTAATTCGAGATCAAACTAAACTATACGAGGGAACCAAATTGATAGTATATTCTTGAATAAGAAATGTCATCGCACAACCATTCAACAATCTCACTGGTATTGGTTTTTGTACTTATGATCCTCCTGAACTCGTGAACCGAACGACTCTATCTAGGCTGACCGACCATCTCGGTCGACCAACCCCTAGGCTGACCGTATGTACCGTATGGTCCTCCCGACCTCGTGAACCGAACGACTTTATCTAGGCCGACCAACCATCTCGGCTGACCAACCACCAGGCTGACCGCATGGTTAGATTATAAATAGTGATAACTCATTAACACCCTAATGCAGGTTAAGGTGTCATTTGGCTGTTATTAGGTCAGTAAAAGGTAAAAGTCCATAAGCCCATCACAACTAGTATAAATAAAGGTCTTAGGTATGACTTCGAACCAGACTGAACACGTTGCACATTATACACTACTTGCATCACTTATTATAAACGTTCGGTCATTTTACTGACTTGAGCGTCGGAGCACCTTTAATAGGTACGCCCCCATCCGGCTTAGAGAAGGAGGGATAGCAAGCTACATCCGACAAGTCTTCAACACCCGTCCGCCACAAGAATCGTTCGTCCGCTTCAACGTTCGTCCAGCTCCTAACGTTCGTCCGCTTGGAGCTACGTCTGACAAATCTTCAACACCCGTCCGCCACAAGAATCGTCCGTTCGCTTCAACGTTCGTCGAGCTCCCAACGCCCGTTCTCTTGGAGCTACTTCCGACAAGTCTTCAACATGAAGCGCTTCGAATAACGTTTGTCCGTCCGGTCTTTAACGTCCACCCAGTCTTGAATACAACCAAAAGTGTTTTAGCAGTCTCAGCATCAGTACGTCGACTCGGCCCCTACATATTGATCCGAATTGTAAAAACTCTCACCATCAGGTGCTTCCTTAAACTTGGTTTCAATCTCACGACCGTTGATGGCCCCAGTCGCCTGGCCTTATCTTAGGCCTCGACTCCACGGTCGTCCATGGCCCCAGTCGTCCGGCCTTATCTTAGGCCTCGACTCCATGGTCGTCCACGGTCCAGTCGTCCGGCCTTATCTTAGGCCTTGACCTCACGGCCGTCCATGGCCCCACTCGTCTGATCTTATCTTAGGCCTCGACTTCATGGTCATCCATGGCCTCACTCGTCCGGCCTTATCTTAGGCCTCGACTTAACGGTTGTCCATGGCCCCACTCGTCCGGCCTTATCTTAGGCCTCAACTTCACGGTCGTCCATGGCCCCACTCGTTCGGCCTTACCTAGGCCTCGACTTCACAGTCGTCCATGGCCCCACTCGTCCGGCCTTACCTTGGCCTCGACTTCACGGCCGTTCCTGGCTCCAATCGTCCAACCTCAACTGTTTGGCCGTCTGGCCTCCACCTCTCGGCCATTCGGCCTCAGGTACTTAACCAAACCTTAAACCCTAAACCCACTATTTGGTCTTTATCATGACAAAATTGAAACAATCTATAACAATTTTTTTCTTAGCAATTGTCCCACTAAAAATTAAACTAGTAGTGTTAGAATTTGATATTAATTGTTCAATTAAATGCTTACTAATAGGAAAAATAACGAGTAATAGTTCAATTTGCAGACGTTGCATCCAAACATGAAAAAGAAAATATGGCTTAACTCACGACTAAGTGGACGGGTGTGAATTGGTTAAACGATAACCTCTTAACTTTTCAAATTTCCTTCAAAACTTTGATTGAGAGGGTAAGACGAGCAAAATTAATGGTTACAATGAAACAAGATAAATCAAGATGATGTGGTCAATATGAAAAGAGAGAACCATAAGTTTTTACATTGGTTCTATTCAACAAAAAATTATGTGGAATCTAATTAAGTAATCTTAAACTGTTATATCATATTTTTGAGTTGTTTAGTAACATAACTCCTATGTATTTTATTCAGATTGCATAATATAATCAATCATGAAAACTAATTTTGATAAAAATTATTAATTGTGAAACATTGATTGACACACATACTTTTAGTAACATAATTGATCATATGATCATTGTTAATAATGAGTGTGAAATGACAAGTACACTAGTCGTAACATAGCAAGTAATAAATAAATTATTATTCTTTCAACACATGGTAATTTTTGCATTTAATAACTAATTTAAACAAACTATATTACAAAAACACACAAAAATTCGTTTTGGAATTTTATCAAATAGTTGGTGTGCAAAATAAAAATTAACAGGAAAATTTACTCATGCATATTTAATCATCTTAATTTCAATTTTTTTGTTAAAATAAGCTCATAAACTTACTCAAATCCTAATTCTCTATCAACTTAAGCATGTGATTCTTTGTTAAGTTTCAATTCCTTAAATGCTTATAACAAACAAACTTGTGTGATGATCAAGAGTCTAAAATTACTATTGAATTAGCTCTATTCCTAAATGCTACACAAGATATTTTTCAATACCCTATGAATCAATAAGATAGAGATCTAACCACACAACAAGCATTAAGTAAAAAAGTAAAATACTAACATTGAAATGGAAAAACATAAAAATTAATCAACTTAAAAACATACACATTAAGTTTATTACATCTAATCCTAACAATTAAACTTAATTATCTAGTTTTATGGAAAGCTTAGAACGTTCAAATGAAGAAATGAGAAAGATTGGAATAAAAAAGAATTAATTATCTATTTTTATGGAAAACTTAGAACGTTCAAATGAAGAAATGAGAAAGATTGGAATAAAAAAGAATATGAAGAGTCTTTCGATGGTGAAAACGTCATAAAAGGTAATGCATTCATTTACTTATGTCACTTGTATAACTATCATAAAAAATTTGTCTATTTTAATGCATATAAATCGTTTTATTTCATAAATTTATATGTTGAATGTTTTATAAAAGTGAAAATATACATTTATGTTATGACACTTGTCAACCATGTAATTTTTTTTTTTCAAGTTTGACTATATGTAACGTAATAAAGTCATTGTAAACCTTTTGTTTGCCAAACAACTTCTTCAAGCTCTAAGAGTGATAATATAGTTCTTATATAAGTTTTGTTCAAGTGCTATGTATTATTATAAAAGTTGGAAAATCATATCTATGTGTAATTTATTTTACATTCAGTAATTACAAATGTTAGTAGAAAAATATTCTGATTGTGAAATTGTAGTTAATAATAGGTTTAAATGTATTGCATTCTAGGATAATTGATTTGCAATATTTGAATCCTTCAATACATCTTAAAAGACCAAAATTTATATTTTAAAACATAATCCTTTTTTATTTTACCGAGTATATAAATCTTTTTGGACGACTTCTGTTAATAATACCATTTTTATTAAAAATCTGTGTATTTAAAAAAAATTCTTCCTATTTCAAAGCATTTACCATAATTATTTTTAATTTTATTTTCCTCTTTTAAATTTTATGAATAAAACTCAATTTAAATGTTTAAGCTAACTATTATTATTCAAAAGTTTTCATCTAAAAATAAACTAACTACGTCTCCAAAAAAAATATAAACACTTAAACATTACTTTTAAGGATATAAATAACATTATTGTAAGTAAAAATTACTAATGACAAAATTTTAACTAATTACATCAATAGAATTATTGGGTTTATGTATATATAATTTGGTAACGTTGTGCATATATTCAGTAAATAAGTAACCGTGAGAATCCTTGTTAATGAAGTGTAAAATTATAAGTAGTGTTTAATTTTTTGGTCCCGCAGTTTCGGTAAGTTTTTGCAATCCTTCTCAGAATATTGAACATATCTCGATATTAATTGGAAACGTAAATGTACGTGACAACTCAGAGAAATTATTTATAATTTCTCTCATGCAAAAGTCTATTAGTCGATCATTAATTAGCATAAAAATATTTACAGGTTATTTTACACATAAATATTTATCAAATTTTATAAACATGTTTAAAATAAAATTATTATCTAATATATAAATTCAAATTAAATAAAATTGTTATTTCATATATAAAATTCAACTAAAAGTATAACTTAAATGAAATTATTTTTCTAAAACAAATTTAAATAAGTTCTATAAAAAAATATAACTTTAAATAAACTTAATTTTTAAAAAATAATTTTAGTCTCGTACGTCTAAATAAAAGATACGTGTAAAATTAAACTCTCTTTATTCTCCAATTATTAATATTTTTAATTAATAATTTTATTTTGATAATTTATTTTTAAAATATATAATTAAAAGCACTGAAAATGAGTAGTGAGTAGTCTATATAGGTAAGTATAAATAAATACAATCATAAATGTCTTATATTTATTATAAATTTTTTAAGTGCAGATATTGGCAGCGCAAATTTTGTATCATCCCTCTAAGCGACAAGGTATAATTTAATAATGGAAAAATACGTTTTTAATTATTTGATTTTGGTCAAACTTTATCTTAGTTTCTATACTTTTCAGATTGATAAAGTTAGTCGTTGAACTCAGTGACCATAACAAAATGTTAAGTTATAATACATAAATAAAAGAAAAATTATTGATAAGTTAGAAAACTGAATTAATTATTTGGTAATTTTAAAAGTAGAAAGATTGAAAGCAAGTTTGACAAAAAGAATACAGTAAATAAAAGCAAATTATTTTACTTCAGACCTGTAAGCGACGAAAGTGTGGTTTTTGCATTAAAGGCCTAATTTACATATTTGGGTGTTTTTTCTAAAAAAAATTATAAATTTGGATTAATAATTATTGGGTTGGAAAATTCACTATAAAAAATTGTCACTCGGATAACAATTATGCCTTAGTATGATTTTGATTGAATTATGGTACTGCATGTTTGTTCTTGTTCAAAATTTGGAAATTTCGTTTTTAGCAAATTTTGGGATTTTGCTAATTAATAGTTTAATTCCATGTATTGATAAGAAAAATTGAGTTTTCAAAACGTTAATTGTTATGAAATGGATGAATTTGTCCAAAGATATTGTGGTTGTTTATTTTATGTGAAATATATTGAATTTAATGGTTTATAGTGTCATGTTGAAAGTTGATGCATGTGAGGTTAAATTATGGGTCATAGAGTAATGTGACATTGGAGTTGGTTTGGGATTGTATTGTGTAATGCAATGGAGGATGAAAAATTCATAATCAAGTTGGGACTTGGAATTATAATCATTTTTGAATTGTGAATTGATATTACTTAGCTAACGATGGGTATCTACTCACATCTGGATTTTGTAAATGTTAGAATTTATGTGTGCTTAGGATGAAATTGGAATGAGATATTTCGATTGTTATAATGGCTTACTTTGGAATCAATTATAGAACATTTTGAAATGAGTTTGAGGAGAGAAAAGTGCAAGATACCAAATTATACAGTGAACAAGCCACAATATCACTTCCAAGGAGCATATGGTGTTGCGTTGTGCAGTAGCTTAGGGACACTAAGCGCCAACTTTAAAATTTGCAAGTTAATGGCCATTTCGTGAAAAGATGTTGAGCGATGGTTATGCTGCTCTGCACCCCCAAGTCAGAGAGCTTTTGCAATCCTGGCACTGAGCGCACCCACTGATGAGCACTAGTCTTCTTAGCTTTTCTCTTTTTTTGTGTTTTATGATTCCAATGCTTTTTGGTCTTTGATTTATGTTGTCTAATATATTAATGATGTCTATCTACTATAACATGGTGTGCTTGATGGTAATGTGAAGAATTATACGGAAGGAAGTCATATTTGTTATAGTTACTATTACGTGCATTCATATAAGGAGTTAATAGTGAAGGTTTATTTTGATACTGTGATACTCATTCAAGACTAAGACTTATGTAGAGTGTACCAGAGGTGCCGGATGCCGTACGGAAGGACGCCCACATAGACGGCGCCATATGTACCGATAGAGGACGTCTACCCAAAGTAGAACGACCGCCCAAGAGCTGGACGTCCGCCCAAGAAGTGGACGTCCGCCTTAGTTGGCGTGTCCGCCCAATAAACCGGACGTCCGCCAAACAGTCTGGACCGAGCGTCCTTAGGAACCGGACGTCCGTCCAAGGACGTCCGTCATCCGCCAGTCCGCCCAATAATCTGGTACGCGTTCACGAGCCGGACGCTCGCCCAAGGATTGTACGTCCGCCCAAGAGCTGGGCGTCCGCCCAAAGAGTGGACGACCGCCCAAGAGCTGGATGTCCGCCCAAGGAGTGGACGACCGCCCAAGGAGTGGACGACCGCCCAAGGAGTGGACGACCGCCCAAGGAGTGGACGACCGCCCAAGAGCTGGACGTCCGCCCAAGGATTGGACGTCCGCCCGAGAGCAGGACGCCCACCTAGGGTAACATCCCTGACCGACCATCATTCCCAACCGACGCACGTTGCTGATTACACGGTTAAATGCTAATGACACATTAAAGTCCTTAACGAAGATTAAGGTATTATTGGGCCGTCCCCAGGCCCCCAAAAGGTAAAAGCCCATTACAATTCGCTATAAATAAAGGTCTCAGGTATGAACTCTGGACGAACTTGAATAACGATGCATACATGCATCACAATCACTCTGTCATATTACTGACTTGAGCGTCGGAGTGCCTTTAGCAGGTACCCGGCCCCTCCCCAACTGGGAGTGTGAAGCAGCGCCAGGAGGGGGAGGACGCCCGCCCGGCTTGGAGCAAAGAGCGAGCGTCTGGAGTAAGAGGACGTCCGCCCGGTTTTCCGCCCGGTTTGGAGCGTGGAGTCGCGATCGTCCATCTTCTCGTCCGCCCGGCAGTGCAGCTTACGTCGGTTCGCGGGATTCTGCAATGTCCGCCCGGTCCCTGCGTCTTCGTCGTTCGCCCGCCCGTCTCCGACGGCATGCTAGTGTCCGCCCGGCCTGGAGTGAGGAACAGCGTTCATCCTTCACGAGACCGTCCCCTCGGTATGTGTCAGCTGGAGAGAAAGCGCCCGCCCGTTCCCAGCGTTCGCCATCGGTCGTCCGCCCGTTCCCAGCGTTCGCCATCGGTCGTCCGCCCGTTCCCAGCGTTCGCCATCGGTCGTCCGCCCGTTCCCAGCGTTCGCCATCAGTCGTCCGCCCACTCAGGAATGTTTCAACAGGGTCCGCCCCGGACACAGTCGAAACATTTGGCGCCCACCGTGGGGCCGTGTGACTTTGGTTACCCAAAGATGACCACGAGAAATGAACACGGACAACCCCCTCACCAATACTTCATAGCCGCACGACATATGTCCTCGGCCGTTCGGCCTCAGCATAAACTTGGGCGTTCGCCCTCAGCATAATCTCGGACGTTCGGCCACAACCTATTCTCGGCCATTTGGACACATATTTTCGACCTTACAAGGTACGAACACACCCTTTAAGCTAGAAATACGATCATGTTTCCCTTATACTGCAGGTGACCAACCAATCCGGACCTAAGCGCTCGTCCACCCGGATTCAAAGAGCGCTCGTCCAATCCGGACTTAAGCGTTCGTCCAATCCGGACCTAAGCGCTCGTCCGCCCGAATTCAAAGAGCGCTCGTCCAATCCGGACTCAAGCGCCCGTCCACGGCCTCAGCGTATTATTGACCGTTCGGCCTCAGCATAGTCTCGGCTGTTCGGCCTCCTCATATTTAAGGACGCTCGATCTGAGCATTGTCTCGGCCGTTCGGCCTCAGCCTATCTTCGGCCGTTCGGCCTCGTCATCATTTCGGCCATTCGGCCTCCACATGATTAAGAGCGTTCGGCCTCAGCACAGTCTCGGCCGTTCGGCCTCAACCTATTCTCGGCCATTTGGCCATAGCATATTTTCGGCCTTACAAGGTACGGACACACCTTTCTTTAAACTTGAAATTCGCTATGTTCCCTTCATGGTGCAGGTAACCGGCAACAATGAAGACGAAGGGAAAGACCGTCCGCCCTACCAAACTCCAAGCTGGTGAAAAAGAGTGTTCCAACGAGAACAACTCTCAGCTTGGTTGGGCGACGAAGCGAAAGACCGTCCGCCCTACCAAACTCCAAGCTGGTGAAAAAGAGTGTTCCAACGAGAACAACTCTCAGCTTGGTTGGGCGACGAAGCGAAAGACCGTCCGCCCTACCAAACTCCAAGCTGGTGAAAAAGAGTGTTCCAACGAGAACAACTCTCAGCTTTGTTGGGCGACGAAGCAAAGCGCCGGCCGTCCATAACTCAGCCAAATCTGGCATTCAGCAATGACCGGCCGTCCGTAACTTAGCCAAATCTGGCATTCAACAAGAGCCGGCCGTCCATAACTTAGCCAAATCTGGCATTCAACAAGAGCCGGCCGTCCATAACTCAGCCAAATTTGGCATTCAGAAAAGCGCCGGCCGTCCATAACTCAGCCAAATCTGGCATTCAACAAGAGCCGGCCGTCCATAACTTAGCCAAATCTGGCATTCAACAAAGCGCCGGCCGTCTATAACTTAGCCAAATTTGGCATTAAGCAAAGCGCCGACCGTCCATAACTTAGCCAAATCTGGCATTCAACAAGAGCCGGCCGTCCATAACTCAGCCAAATCTGGCATTCAGCAAAGTGCCGGCCGTCCATAACTTAGCCAAATCTGGCATTCAACAAAGCGCCGGCCGTCTATAACTTAGCCAAATCTGGCATTCAGAATTGACCGGCCGTCCATAACTTAGCCAAATTTGGCATTCAACAAGAGCCGGCCGTCCATTAGCCAAATCTGGCATTCAGCAGTCAACCGTCCGGCCATTTGTCCTCCAGGGCATGCCAAGTCGACCTCCACGAGGACCCCGCAATTCGGAGGCCATCTAGAAAATCCCTTCGCACAATAAAATTATGCTCGGGCTTGGGGGGCTTATGTAATAACAGGACCTCCCGGCATAGGACGAGCATCCAGCCATGTGGACGACCACCCAAGATGGGACGCCCGTCCAATGTGGCAAGCGTCCAACGACGTCCGCCCAAGATGGCATGCCCATCCAAAATGACGAGCGTCCGGCCAACCAAGACAGAACGTCATCCCAAAGAGGGGCCGTCCGCCCAAAGATGGAATTCGTGACGAGCGTCCAGCCATTTGGACGTCCGCCCAAAGATGGAATTCATGACGAGCGTCCAGCCATTTGGACGTCCGCCCAAAGATGGAATTCATGACGAGCGTCCAGCCATTTGGACGTCCGCCCAAAGATGGAATTCATGACGAGCGTCCAGCCATTTGGACGTCCGCCCAAGATGGAACGCCCGTCCAATGAGGCGAGCGTCCAGCCAACCAAGGCAGAGCGTATGTACCAGGGAGTGCAGAGCGTCACCTAAATGGCCAAATGCACATCCGCCAACCGGGTAGAACCCCTGTTTGTAAGAGAAAATTTGAAGAACTCACATGGAATTTTATCACCACAAGATAGCACCGCACTCTCTACACTCACAAAAAGTGTTCTTCAGGAAAATGCCGAGGGACGAAACGTCTGGGAAATATGTATAACCATGGCGTCAAATCTTTTCTTATTTTAGATGATTATTCATAATCCTACGCACACTACGTGCACTAGGACTTGGGGGGCTTATGTACCAGAGGTGCCGGATGCCGTACGGAAGGACGCCCACATAGACGGCGCCATATGTACCGATAGAGGACGTCTACCCAAAGTAGAACGACCGCCCAAGAGCTGGACGTCCGCCCAAGAAGTGGACGTCCGCCTTAGTTGGCGTGTCCGCCCAATAAACCGGACGTCCGCCAAACAGTCTGGACCGAGCGTCCTTAGGAACCGGACGTCCGTCCAAGGACGTCCGTCATCCGCCAGTCCGCCCAATAATCTGGTACGCGTTCACGAGCCGGACGCTCGCCCAAGGATTGTACGTCCGCCCAAGAGCTGGGCGTCCGCCCAAAGAGTGGACGACCGCCCAAGAGCTGGATGTCCGCCCAAGGAGTGGACGACCGCCCAAGGAGTGGACGACCGCCCAAGGAGTGGACGACCGCCCAAGGAGTGGACGACCGCCCAAGAGCTGGACGTCCGCCCAAGGATTGGACGTCCGCCCGAGAGCAGGACGCCCACCTAGGGTAACATCCCTGACCGACCATCATTCCCAACCGACGCACGTTGCTGATTACACGGTTAAATGCTAATGACACATTAAAGTCCTTAACGAAGATTAAGGTATTATTGGGCCGTCCCCAGGCCCCCAAAAGGTAAAAGCCCATTACAATTCGCTATAAATAAAGGTCTCAGGTATGAACTCTGGACGAACTTGAATAACGATGCATACATGCATCACAATCACTCTGTCATATTACTGACTTGAGCGTCGGAGTGCCTTTAGCAGGTACCCGGCCCCTCCCCAACTGGGAGTGTGAAGCAGCGCCAGGAGGGGGAGGACGCCCGCCCGGCTTGGAGCAAAGAGCGAGCGTCTGGAGTAAGAGGACGTCCGCCCGGTTTTCCGCCCGGTTTGGAGCGTGGAGTCGCGATCGTCCATCTTCTCGTCCGCCCGGCAGTGCAGCTTACGTCGGTTCGCGGGATTCTGCAATGTCCGCCCGGTCCCTGCGTCTTCGTCGTTCGCCCGCCCGTCTCCGACGGCATGCTAGTGTCCGCCCGGCCTGGAGTGAGGAACAGCGTTCATCCTTCACGAGACCGTCCCCTCGGTATGTGTCAGCTGGAGAGAAAGCGCCCGCCCGTTCCCAGCGTTCGCCATCGGTCGTCCGCCCGTTCCCAGCGTTCGCCATCAGTCGTCCGCCCACTCAGGAATGTTTCAACAGGGTCCGCCCGGACACAGTCGAAACATAGAGTAAAATTAGTTATATGATGAGTGGGACAAAATTAGTTATATGATGAGTGGGACAAGAGGTCGTGTTATTAAGAATGATCCTAAGGTTCTTATGATAGTTAAAGAGATTATCTCTGTGTATGATAGAGTGAAATTCATTAACAATGATTCTATAAGTAATAAAGGTCATCACAAGAGCAAAAACAATCAAGAATATACATCAATGCTTAAATCCAAATAATTATGTCTAAAGTTGTCCTTGTTTGTGATTGGTTAATTGATATTGTTTAGTTTGGTGTGTTTAGCATGATGTTTGATAGAGTTATTATGGTCGTTCGTCATCATCTGATTGTTGCCGCTCGCCATTCGTCCTTATCTGGTTATTGTCGCTCATCTTATCGCTCGACAGGTACGATCGTCATCGTGCCTGTCGTTCGTTCTGCTCGACAGGGTCGCTCGTCATCGTGACTGTCGCTCTCACTGGTCGACAGGAACGCTCGTCCTCATGACATCGTGCTTGTCGTTCGTTCTGCTCGACAGGGTCACTCGTCATCGTGACTGTCGTTCTCACTGGTCGACAGGAACGCTCGTCCTCGTGACATCGTGTCTGTCGTTCGTTCCGCTCGACAGGGTCGCTCGACATCGTGACTGTCGCTCTCGCTGCTCGACAGGAACGCTCGTCCTTTGCTCTGTCGTTCGTTCTTTTGCTTTGTTGTTTCCGTTTGCTTTCTTTGTATCGATCGTTCCCTTTTAGGACGTTCGGTCTAGGAAGCGTTTTTTTACTTCCTGTATATATACCTTTACCTTGTTGTTTTATTTCAATTTTTTCATTCATTCAATTCATTTTTTCTTCAATACAATTCTTTTCTTCTTTGTTCTCTGGTTCTCTTTCTCCTTTTTTTTTCTGTTATCTTACATGGTATCAGTAGACAAATACTTTTCTCATGGCTTTCTCCAATTCTATCACTGATCATCTTTGCAACCCTGCCAACCCTCTGTTTCTGCATCCCGGTGAGAATCCCGCTCTTATTCTTGTTACTCCTCTTCTTTCTGATAACAACTATCAACAATGGCGCCATGATATGCTCGTTGCTCTGGAAACCAAGAATAAAGAAAAATTCGTTCTTGGCACTTTTCCTTGCCCTGCTGATGATGATATTCTTCACGAAGCCTGGAAGCGTTGTAACAAGATGGTGATTTCATGGCTGACACGATCCATGACGCTCCCTATTAAACAATCTGTTATGTGGATGGAATCTGCTTATGAAATCTGGATTGATCTTCTTCAACGCTTTTCTCATGGTGACAAGTTTCGTATTGCTGATCTTCAAGAAGCCATTCATTCTTGTAAACAAGGTGATTCCACTGTATCTCAATATTATACTCGTCTTCAAATAATTTGGAAAGAGCTTTCTCTATATCAAACCATTCTTGTATGTACCTGCCATTCTCCCTGCAATTGTGGATTGTTAATCAAGATTCAACAAGATCGTAATGATGATTCTGTAATCAAGTTTCTCCGTGGGTTAAATGATGAATTCTCTTCTGTACGTTCTCAAATCATGTTAATGGAACCCATGCCAAATCTTACCAAAACCTTTTCTTTGATTCTTCAACAAGAACGTGAATTTCATAATTCGTCCTCACAAACTCCACAAGATTCTATGGCCAATTTCAATTCTTACGATCCTCAACACAAACCTTATAAAACTGATCGTTCTGGTACTTTTTCTGGTCGTGGACGAGGACGTAATATTAAA
Organism: Vigna umbellata; assembly: GCF_029865625.1. Taxonomy (NCBI): domain Eukaryota; kingdom Viridiplantae; phylum Streptophyta; class Magnoliopsida; order Fabales; family Fabaceae; genus Vigna; species Vigna umbellata. Next base: position 87,014,347 of record NC_142165.1, on the reverse strand, counting down.
TTTGGTGGTCGTTCTAAGTACTGTGATCATTGCAAAAGAACTAATCATACTTCTGATAATTGCTGGTTCAAATATGGTCTTCCTCAAGGTTATAAACCTGTCATCAAACCTCATTTAGCTATCTCCAATTCTTCTGCCAACATGACTAATGGTGATTCACACACCTCTACTGATAATTCTAATGATGATTCTTCTGCTGATAAAACTCAACCTCAATACACTTTTTCTCAAGATCAGTATAACGCCATTCTTAGTTTGTTGAAACAATCTCAATCTCCTACTACTAAGGAGGCCAGTGTTAATCAATGCACTCCACAATCATCAGGTTCTTTTTCTTCATTTAATATTTCTTCTTGGATTATAGATAGTGGCGCTACTGATCATATATGTTCTTCTAAATTTCTTTTTCATTCCTTGCATCCCATTACTCCTATTTCTATACGTTTACCAAATCATAGTTTTGTTACTGCTGAATTTTCTGGCACTGTAAATTTAGGCAATTTGATTTTACATAATACTCTTTTTGTTCCTAACTTCTCTGTTCATCTTATTTCTATTTCAAAATTATTACATTCAAATAATTTCTTCATTGTTTTTCATCAAGATAGCTGTCTCATTGTGCAGATGGATACTTACCAGACGATTGGAGTAGCTAAGAAATACAAGGGCCTTTTTTATCTTCTTAGTAATAATGTCACAACTACTTCTGAATTGAATATTTCTCATTCTGCCTTTCATAACAGTTCTAATAATTCCTGTAATTTGTGGCATATGAAACTTGGACATCCTTCAAATAAAGTTCTTCAAATTTTAGCATCTCAATATACTGATATTTCCTTTCAATCCTTTGATGCTTGTGACGCCTGTGCTTTTGCTAAACAAAAACGTCTTCAATTTTCTGTTAGCAAAACTAAATCTTCTTGTTTCTTTCACCTAATTCATGTTGATATTTGGGGTCCCCTCTCTATTTCTTCTATTGATGGATACAAATATTTTTTAACTATAGTTGATGACTATAGCCGTTTTACATGGATCCTTCTTTTAAAACAAAAATCTGATGTTAAAAACTTACTTCCAAACTTTATTCTCTTAACTGAAAATCAGTTTTCATGTAAACTTAAAATTCTAAGGTCTGACAATGGCAAAGAATTTTTTCTTAATGACTTTTACTCTACTAAAGGTATTTTTCATGAAACCTCTTGTGTTGCTACTCCTCAACAAAATGGCATTGTTGAAAGGAAGCATCAACATATTCTTAATGTTTGTCGTTCTTTACTTTTTCAATCTAAAGTTCTAATATTTTCTGGTCCTATGCTGTCAAACTTGCCATTCACATCATTAATAGACTTCCAACACCTTTTCTTCATAATCAATCTCCTTATGAATTAGTTTATTCCATCAAACCTGATTTTTCAAATCTAAAAGTTTTTGGCTGTTTATCTTACTCCAGCTCTGCCACTGCAGGACGTACAAAACTTGATTCCAGGAGCAATAAATGTATTTTTCTTGGGTATAAATCTGGAACCAAAGGGTTTGTACTGTATGATCTGTATTCACACTCAATTATTGTTTCTCGAAATGTGATTTTTCATGAACATATTTTTCCCTATAAAAATTGTTATACTTCCCCTTCTTCTCCTACAAATGATGATAATTCTGATGTTATTCTCTTTGATTTTCCTACTGTTCTACCTTTTTCCACTGCTCCAAATCATTCTCCTTGTAACATTCCTCACCCCACTGATAATATCATTACTCCTACTGTTGAACAACGAATCTCTCTTAGAAATAAAACTCGACCTACATATCTAGATGACTATTACTGTGGTATCACTTCTGCTATTCAACCAATTCATACTACCCCATATCCCATGCATTTGTTTCTTTCTTATAATAAATGTTCCTCTAACCACACTTCTTTTTGTCATAATATTTCTGCTCAAGTTGAACCTTCTTCTTTTAAAGAAGCTAGCAAGTTTGAATGTTGGCAACAGGCTATGAATTCTGAACTTGCTGCCCTTGAAAGAAATCAGACATGGACTTTGGTTAATCTTCCTATTGGAAAGAAACCTATCAGTTGTCGTTGGGTATATCGCATTAAACACAAACCGGATGGCTCTATTGATAGATATAAAGCTCGTTTAGTGGCAAGAGGCTTCACTCAAACTGAAGGATTGGATTACTATGAAACTTTTTCACCTGTTGTTAAAATCACTACTGTTCGGCTCGTTCTTGCTCTTGCTGCCATCAATAAATGGTTTCTCCATCAATTGGATGTCGACAACGCTTTTCTTCATGGTGATTTATCTGAAGAGATATACATGAGGCCTCCTCCTGGTCTTCGTTCTTCTGCTCCCAATCTTGTCTGCAAACTTAACAAGTCTCTTTATGGTTTAAAACAAGCAAGCAGGAACTGGAATCATAAACTCACATATGAGTTGGTTTCTCTTGGTTTTAAACAAAGCACTGCTGACCACTCTCTTTTTATCAAACATTCTCCTACTGCTATCACTGTTCTTCTGGTATACGTTGATGATATACTTCTTTCTGGAAATAACCTTTTTGAAATCACCAATGTCAAAGATCATCTAAACAACAAGTTTCACATCAAAAATCTTGGAGATCTCAAATTTTTTCTGGGTTTTGAAATTGCTAGATCTCAAGCTGGGATATGTATTAATCAAAGAAAATATTGTCTTGAATTAATCTCTGAAGCTGGTATGTTAGGTTGTAAACCTGCTTCTACTCCTGCTGATCCTTCCATCAAACTTCATGCTGATGAAGGCACTCTTCTTACTGATCCTTTTTCTTATCGCCGTCTCATTGGTCGTCTTCTTTATCTCACTCATACACGGCCCGACATTACCTTTGCTGTTCAACAACTCAGTCAGTTTATCTCCACTCCTCGCCAACCTCACATGCAACAAGCCATGAGAATTATTAGATATTTAAAGAATGCTCCCGGTTCTGGTCTTTTATATGCTGCTAATAATTCCTTCCGCATTCACGCATATTCTGACTCTGATTGGGCTACCTGTGCTACCACTAGAAGATCTATCTCTGGTTTTTGCGTTTTTCTTGGCACTGCTCTTATCTCCTGGAAATCAAAGAAACAAACAACCGTTTCCAAATCTTCTTCTGAAGCTGAATATAGGTCTTTGGCTTCATTAACCTGTGAATTACAATGGCTGCAATATCTTTTACAAGATTTGCATATATCGTGCCCGACACCTTATTCTGTTTACTGTGACAACAACTCTGCCATTCATATTGCCAAGAATCCCACCTTTCATGAACGAACAAAGCATATTGATATAGACTGTCATGTCACTCGACAAAAGCTTCAAGATGGTCTCATCAAACTTCTGCATGTTTCCTCTACCAGTCAAGTTGCAGATGTTTTCACTAAATCTCTTTATCCTTCTCCTTTCAATATGGTTACTTCCAAGCTAAACATGCATAACATTCATGTTCATCTTGAGGGGGGATGATAGAGTTATTATGGTCGTTCGTCATCATCTGATTGTTGCCGCTCGCCATTCGTCCTTATCTGGTTATTGTCGCTCATCTTATCGCTCGACAGGTACGATCGTCATCGTGCCTGTCGTTCGTTCTGCTCGACAGGGTCGCTCGTCATCGTGACTGTCGCTCTCACTGGTCGACAGGAACGCTCGTCCTCATGACATCGTGCTTGTCGTTCGTTCTGCTCGACAGGGTCACTCGTCATCGTGACTGTCGTTCTCACTGGTCGACAGGAACGCTCGTCCTCGTGACATCGTGCCTGTCGTTCGTTCCGCTCGACAGGGTCGCTCGACATCGTGACTGTCGCTCTCGCTGCTCGACAGGAACGCTCGTCCTTTGCTCTGTCGTTCGTTCTTTTGCTTTGTTGTTTCCGTTTGCTTTCTTTGTATCGATCGTTCCCTTTTAGGACGTTCGGTCTAGGAAGCGTTTTTTTACTTCCTGTATATATACCTTTACCTTGTTGTTTTATTTCAATTTTTTCATTCATTCAATTCATTTTTTCTTCAATACAATTCTTTTCTTCTTTGTTCTCTGGTTCTCTTTCTCCTTTTTTTTTCTGTTATCTTACAATGTTTTGTGTGTGTGTCTATGTGTTTGAGTGTATGTTTGTATCTCTGTTTGTATGTGTGCATGTGTATGTGTTTGTTAGCCTCTACGTGTGTGTTTGTGCGTTGTGTGTGTGTGTTTATGTATGTGTTTGTGTCCTTGTGTTTGTATGTGTACTTATGTATCTATGTTTATGTATGTATTTTTGTGTGTGTAAGTTTATCTATGTGTATTTGTGTGTCTGTGTCGTGTTTGTGTATTTGCATGTGTTTATATTTAGATAACAATTATATAATATTAGGATTGATAGTTTTACACTACAACAATATTTATAAGAGAAGATGTAATTTGAATAACACATTTGAAGTATTTAAATACTTTTACTATAGAATTTAAAAAATAAAAACATTATATTTTGAAACATAATCCCTTTTAGTTTTAATTTTAATGAGTACACAAATTATTCAATATATTTGATTGTTTTACCATTTTTATTAAAAATATACGTATATTGAAATAAGATTATTTCTAATTCAAAGCATTTAACATAATTAGTTTTAATTTTATTTTCCTCTTTTAAATTATATGAATAAAACTCAACTTAGCAAGTTTAAGCTAACTGTTATTATTCAAAACTTATCATCTAAAAATAAACTAACCACGTCTCAAAAAGAAATAAGCACTTAAACATTACTTCTAAGGGTATATAATGTAATATTATTATAAGTAAAATTTATAAACGATAAAATTTTAATTAATTGCACCAGTAAATAATAAATCTGTAAATATAAACGATAAAAATAATAAATCGTTACTTAAATAACTATTTTTTATGTAAAAAAACAAGAAAAAATGAATAAACACCTCGATATTATCCAAATCTGTAGATTTAATAAAAACAAATCCAAGAATCAAACAAAAAACCTACAAAACTTCGAAGTACGAATATAGAAGAAGTACTATTCTTCTCCTCTATTTTATTTTTTTCCTTGTAATAAACAGAACATATGCATTGCAGAAGCTTCTGACACCCAAAAGATCTCTGACACCATTCATTGTAGAAAAAAATAAGGTGAGTTAATGTTGAAAAAAGAAACCATTAATCTGAGCTCTTTCCTCCTTCACCGTCGTCTCCTATCACAAAACTCAAAATGCTCTCTCTCACGCTCACTTCCTCTCACTTTCACCTTTTTCTCACTCTCTCACTCTTCCTAACATCATTCGTTACCGATTCAGCCACGCATTGGAGCGACACCCAGCTTCTCAAGGAACTAAAGAACAACCTTAGCCCTGTTTCCATTACCCCAGGCTCCTGCATCTTCTCCTGGGACTTCTCCTATGATCCCTGCGACAACCTCTTCACTGACAAGTTCACCTGCGGCTTCAGGTGCGACGCCGTCGTTTCGGGAACCACTCGCCTCACCGAACTCACACTCGATCCCGCTGGTTACTCCGGCACGCTCTCCGCCACCTGGAACCTCCCCTACCTCCAAACTCTCGACGTCTCAAACAACTTCTTCTCAGGCCCAATCCCCGATTCCTTCTCCAACCTCACTCGGTTAACTCGACTCGGTTTATCGAAAAACTCCCTCACCGGAACTATACCCTCTTCCTTATCTTCCCTCTCTAACCTTCAAGAGCTTTACCTCGACAACAACAACCTCCAAGGACCAATCCCCGTCACTTTTAACCGCCTCACCAACCTTAAACGCCTCGAAATGCAGTCCAACAAGCTAAACGGTGTCCTTCCCAGTTTGAGCTCTCTCAACAATCTTTACTACTTGGACCTAAGTTTCAATCTTTTCACCGGACGGTTCCCTTCCTCCCTGCCGGAATCTCTGGTCCAGATTTCAATGCGGAACAACAGCTTAAGTGGCGCGTTGGAACCCGAATCTCTGAGGAACTTGAACTACTTGGAAGTAGTGGATTTGACTGCCAACAGGTTAAGCGGTGCCGTTCCGTTTGCGCTGTTCGAGCTTCCCTCGTTGCAGCAGGTGGCGCTCTCTTTCAACGAGTTCTCGCACCTGGAAGCGCCTTACGCTTTGGAAATGCAAAGCGGAGTTATAGCGGTTGATCTGAGCAACAACGAGCTTGGGGGGTTTCTGCCGTTGTTCCCGGCGTTGATGCCGAGGCTTTCGTCTCTGTCGTTGGAGAACAATAAGTTCGTGGGAATGATTCCGACCCAGTACGCGTTGAAGACAGTTTTCCCCGAGGCTGGGATAGCTCCGTTCGAGAGGCTTCTGTTGGGGGGAAACTACTTGTTTGGAGCTATTCCGAGTCCTCTAATGGCGCTTCAACCGGGTTCTGCCATGGTCAGGCTTGTGGATAATTGCTTGTATAGGTGTCCTATCAGTTTCTTCTTTTGTCAGGGAGGTCAACAAAAGTCATTTGAAGAATGTAAGAGATTTAGCCGCTTCATTCCCTAGATTACGCCTCTCGTCTACATTTTCATGGCTTGCTTTTCTTCTTTCTTCCTTTCTTACCACTGCAACTTTCCCACCTTCTTCCTCCTATTTCCTCTTTTATAAATTTTTGTCTCTTTGATATATTTATGGCCACCTTCAACTAAATATCTATTATATCTTTTGTAGGAATTAGTTAATTTTAATTAATACATTTTAGTTTATCACAAATATTTAATCATAATAGTATAGGTTTTGTTCACTCGAATTAGATATGAGAGAATTTAAAAATAATTTTTATTGTTATTTATTTGAATGAATTTGAAAGTAGGTAAGAGTGAATTTTGAATTAAATTTTTTTAATCTGTGATATCAATCAAATTTTACACTAATTCTTACAAACATTGATTCCAAATTCATTTTTATGGACCTCTAAATTGACTCAAATAAATAATAAAAAACTTTATCTTCAAATTTTCTCAAATTCATTCAATCATTCTTTTTTAATTTATTCAATTGAATAAAGAATTAAGGAATGAGTTTAAGGATTAAGGAATGAGTTTTTATATTATTAATGGCTTAATAAATACGTATACTTTTGAGGAATATTTTGTTAATCGATTTCAAAACAAATTAAATATAAATTTTAGTAAATAATAATTATATATATGTTTTTTTATAAATAGGACAAGAACGTATTACTTTTTATGTTTTCAATATTTGACAAAAATATTGTTCGTCATTATTTTAGGTAACAACTTACTCATATCAACACTATGTTATGTTATGTTGATAAATATTGAATGTGAGTATATAAAGATAACGTAAAATTATGTAATTAAAACAACAAGATTTAAATTCATGAAGCAGAAAAACTTGAGGATAAATTCACAAAATGATTCTAACTTAAAAAACTAAAAAGACAATCAAATAAAATTTGAAGAAAATGAGAGAAGATTATGTTTAGATCATAAAAGTTGGAAATTCTAGTAACGTGTTCGAATTATAAGATCTTAAAACAGAAAACAAAGAAGGTCATTGTGGAGGTAAAAATACATTTTAAAGTTAGGTTTAGTGTTATCCAAATTTATAAATATGCACTAGATTTTACAAAATGACAAATAGTTAGAAAATTGATTAAAAGTGTACTTGAGCCTTTAATTTTGTCATCTTTATAATATGATAAAAAGAAAAATATAATATTCCGCTTTGGAGTGTTGATTAATAAAATTAAAAAGGTGATTTAATGGTAAAGAACGTTAGTTAGATATAAAAAGAAATGTGATATCTTGAAAGGGAATTACTAGTGAGGAAGGAGATTATGAGTGTGTTGTTTTAGGTTCGTTCATGTTTACGAAAACAAAAGAAAACATTATTTTAAGATGGTAAGTCCTATGTTGCAAGATTGTGTCTTTTACTTCTCTCAAGGGTTCCAAGCATGTGACCGTGTCAGACAGAGACATGCACGTTCGCGGCATGCCCAAAATAATGCATGGGGTGGTCTGGCCCACTCTCAGAATGTGGTGGGCTCTATTTTGGGGTAACTTTTCGATGATGTTTCCTGGGTTTACATTTGCATCTCTAACCATTTCACTTTTCACCTTTAATTTTTTTTAATATATTATTTGATTCTTACTTTTAGGGTTTGTAAGATGTTTGGTTCAAACTCATCATATTTTTTTAAAAAATTTATTAAGGTCTCATATTTCGATTAAAAATGTTCAATACGGTCATTTTTGTTGACACCGTTAAAAACATAACGGTGCAGATGTCATTATGACCAAACCTAAGTGAACTGTTTTGTCTGATGATTACGTGACAATGTGAAGTGAAGTGAGCTGGTGGAAATATTTTAAAACAAATAAAATGACAAGGTAGGTGGTAGGTTTAAGTCTGTGTTAAAGAAAATTACCCTTATCTAAGACTGATTTCGCCGTTTTTGGGTTCAACATTGTGCTGCAAGTGGTGTTGTAATGAGGGTTGGCTGTTGATTCCTTGAAGGTGAAATTGGAACAACGTACGTACGTGAGGTAAGTGGTCCTAATCTAAGCCTAATTACTTGATGTTGTTGTTGTTGTATTTGGGGGTTAGGGTTTAATTATATTTTGTTCGATTGACGATGATTTTGGGGGTATAAATTTGTTGGTTAAATATTGTATGTTGAATTGTTTTGTAATGCGTTGTCTATTGTGTTTTAAATATGATTATAATTGTCACTTCTTGGGTGGTTGAAGACAGTGAGCAAGATTGTCGGCTTTTTGGGATTGATAGTGGTCACATTGTTGTTAGTTTAAGTAATTTTAATGGTCCCCCGTTTGCATTTGAGTTGTAGGGATTGGGATGTCTGGGAAAGGTTTGAGGTAGTGGTCCACCATGGTGGGACCTTGATAAAACAAATCCCCTTTAAGTACATAGATGGAGAGATTGCTTATTGGGACATTGATCCCGATAAATGGAGTTTTTTTGAAATATTAGGTGCACTAAAAGATCTGGGGTACCTTCAAGTGAAAGAGTTATATTACAGCGTACAACATTTGTTACATAAATTGTATGATGATAGAGGGGCAATGAATATGATGAAGGTGACAAACTTTTTAGGGAAAGTTAACTTGTATGTTGTACATGGCGTGGACGATGCAGTGGTTGTAGAAGATGATGTGAACCAAATTTATTTACTTTGTAAAGCTGAAGCACCTGGTTGGAGTGGTGAGGGTAGTGGGGTTGTAGGTTTCCCACATGTTGAGCGTGGTGATGACGAAAATATAGAGGAGGTTGAAGTGCAGAATAAGGTTGAAAAAAGAGCAGTTGAATATGGTGAAGTAGGGGTGCAATTGGTGACTTAGGGTGGGTTGGTTAGTCAGGGTGAGTTGATTAGTGAGGGTGAGTTGATGGGGACAGATGGCGGATTGGAGGTGAAGGTAGATATAGAGGGTAGAGTTCAGGTGGATGTAGATGGTGGAGTGGAGCTGGAAAGTAATGGTGGAGAGGAGGTGGATGGTGGAGTGGAGATGGAAAGTAATGCTGGAGAGGAGGTGGATGGTGGAGTTGAGGTGGAAAAAGATGGTGGAGTGCAGGAAGAAGTTGTAATGGAGAGTAAGGATGGAGTGGACAGTGAGGTTGAAGTTGAAGTCGAGAGTGAGGATGAAGTGGACACTGAGGTTGAAGTTGAAGTCGAGAGTGAGGATGAAGGACATATTGATCATCTTAGTGGTGAGGAGTATGTGGAGGAGCCGGAAGAGGTTGGTATTGGTTTGGAGGGCAGTGATGAAGAGTATAGGCTGAACCCAGTGCTAAGGGGTTGTTAGATGATGAATGACATTCTGATGTCCTATTAACTCCAGAAAACAGTGGTAGTGAGGACGACACTAAAGATAGACCAGAGCCAGGTTCTTTTCCTACATATGAGAAACAAAAGTCAATGGCAGATTACAAATGGGAAGTTGGGACTTTATTTATAGATAAGGATGGTTAAGAAGGCCATTAGAAGTTATGTTGTGCATACTGGGAGGGCTTTGGAGTTTGTTAAAAATGATAAGCGTAGGGTGAGGGTTAGATGCATGGGTGGACAAGGCAAGTGTCCATGGGTAGCTTATTGTGACTATTTGCCAACACGATAATTTTGGCAATTAAGAAAAATAAATGATACACATAGTTGCAATAGGCAACTTAACATCAAAATTATGAATACAAAGTGGCTGAGTCACGAAATAGATAGGTCTTTACAAGACAATCCAAATTTAAAGGTCAAAGACATACTTAATAAAGCATTACGTAAATGGAATACCAAAGTTTCCATCTCCAAAGCACGAAGGGCAAAATTAATGGCAACAAATCAACATAGTGGAGATTTTAAAGAACAGTTTAGAAGAATATATGACTATGTGCATGAACTATTGAGGTCTAATCCTAGGTCAACAGTTAAGGTGAAGGTTGACAGTGATGATGGTGAGACAGTTTTTAAAAGATTTTATGTTTGCTTGAAAGGTTGTAAGGACAACTTTGTCAGTTGTAGGCCAATTATTTATTTAGATGGATGTTTTTTGAAAGGGCAGTATAAGGGAGAGTTGCTCACTACAATTGGAAGGGACCCAAATGACCAAATGTTTCCCATTGCATATGCGGTAGTTGAAGTAGAGAACAAAGAGACATAGGGTTGGTTTTTACAATTATTGATAGAAGACCTTGGAGGAAATGAAGTATGTGCTGGGTGCACGTGGATGTCTGACCAACAAAAGGTACATGTATTCCTTACATTATTATATACATTTAACTCACTGTAAATTATGTTGTAAACTTTCATGTATTTATTCATGTGGACAGGAGTTGATGTCAGCTGTGCAAGAACTTTTGTCTAGGGTAGACCAAAGATTCTGCATGAGGCACCTCTACGCAAATTTTAGAAAGAGGTTTCCTGATCAGATTTTGAGGAGTCTGATGTGGAAGGCTGCCACTAGCACGTACCCCCAGGCATGGGAGAGAGAAATGCTGAATATAAAAGAGGTCAACGTAGAAGCTTATAAATACCTGATAGCCATTCCCCTAGGTAAAATTTGTCAGTAAGATGCCCCCTTGAATCAGTTTTGCATGGTTGCTCATTTGTTTCATTTATATTCATAACAGGTACTGGTCAAGGTCTCGATTCACAACTCAAGCTGTATGTGATTCCCTTGACAACAATATTTCTGAAGCTTTCAACAGTGTTATTGTGCTTGCCAAAGGAAAACCAATAATCACAATGCTGAAGGAGATAAGACTTTATCTAATGAAACGTTGGGCCACCAATAAAAGCAAGGTCGCATCTATGGATTTCACTATCTGTCCAAAGATAAATAACAGGCTTATGAAGGAATCAAATTTGTCTATATATTGGATCCCAAGGTAAACTTGTTATTTATAATCATATCCAATCTGATTTATGTTGATGTCCATTGTTAATTTATTGGAATGTGCTTTGTTTTTGTCAACTGGTCTGGACGAAAGTTGTTTGAGGTTAAACACACTGCAACAATGGCAAACAAGTTCACAGTGGACCTTGAGAGTCAACACTGTAGCTGCAGGAAGTGGATGATAAGTGGCATCCCATGTTGTCATGCAATTGCAACACTAAACTACTCAAATGAAGTCCCAAAAAATTTCATACCTCTTGGTTCACAAGATCCACATATGAAGAGACGTATGTCTCTATGATTTATCCTGGGCAGTTGCTATGGGAAAGAACAAGCAATGTTGATGTCCTGCCACCAATTATTCGAAAGTTGCTTGGGAGGCCAAAGACAAAAAGAAAGTTGGAGGCATGGGAGTTAACAAAGAATGCCACCCAAATGAATGTTGGTGGCCATAGAAATAAATGTGCCATCTACCGTCAAGTGGGACACAACAGAAAGAATTGCCCCTTACATCCAAACATCACACAACCAACATGTCCCTTAGCCTCACAGTAAACATGTCCCAATCCTCGCAACCACCACAACCTACTCAGGAGTCATTCCACATTCAACACCACCAATCTTGAGGAAGAAGTTAGATTTCAGAAGAAAAGTTTAGATGAACTTTGAATGTATTTTGAACTTATAAAAAATTCCTGAACTATGTAGTATGTTGATGCAATTGTATTTTGATGAACTAATTTACTTATGTATATTCACAACTGATGTGATCAAGTTTTATTATTTACTTTGATTGTCATGTGATCAACTTTTATTATATACTTTCTAGGTGCACTTTAATTATGTAGTCATGACAAACACTTGTGTTAGTATATTATGGCAGAGATGTTACACGTGTTGATATCCATTTGGAACCAAAAGTAACAGTTTTAAATTCAAAAGGGGACCACATTGGACATTTTAAAATGAAAACGGATACTAAATTTAACATTTCACAAGAACACCTTCACATTACATTGACATTCACCTTCACATTACATGAACATAAACAACATAAACATTCACCTACACTTTGACCTAAACATTGAGCTTCACCTTCACATTGATATGAACATAAACACTAACCTAGACCTCAACGTAAACATTGACCCACCTACAAAGATCAACCTAAACAGACCCACATTGTCACAGTGTTCAGCGCAATAACAACACACATAGCTCCAAGTAACAATTTTATCCTTTTCTGCAACTTTTGGACTAAAATTTCCTACTCACATATCCTCCTCCTTTGTCTGACAATTTCACCATCTCTTTCGTCATTATTTTCTTCATTACACCACTTGAAAAGCAGTACATCCCTCTTGAAGATCCACCATGTTATGCACCAAAGAAGCCACCAAAATTGGTTCTAACTCATCAATCTTTGAACAAATAAATTCCAAATAAAGTGACAAGGGTATTAAAAAAACCTTGTAATGATGACATCTCCAATATTTTCTGCCAGCATTCTAGCATTTTGTGGAGTTCTCGTCACTTTGCTCACAACATAATCACCACATTTGCAACGAGAGATTATCCCACCTCCCCTCCAACCACCATCATTTGCGGATTGCGAATTTCTTTCCCACCCTGTTTTGGAACAAGAAGAACAATCTTGGGAAGAAGCCATTTCTATCTACCCGCAACCACTGTGCTAAAAAAAGGGAACAACCTAATCACCCCTTTTATTAGACACAATAACCTCAACTTTAAACAATTCCACCAACTCACTTCACTTCACAGTGCCACGTAATCATCAAATAAAACAGCTCACTTAGGTTTGGCCACAGTGACATCTACACCGTTATGTTTTTAACGGTGTCAGCAAAAAGGACCGTATTGGACATTTTTAAACGAAATATGGAGCCTGACTGAATTTGTTGTATTCAACATTTTTTTATATAATGTCAAAATTGTTCATATTTAAAACGTTTTTAATATTTAAAAAAATTGAAAAAGTTGGTCAAAGATTTTTTGCAGTTCCTCATTTATTATTCTTCATGCTACCATATTTCTCGTGCATCTGAAAAACCAGCATCGGATCTCAGTTTCTCTCTTCGTTCCTTCCTTTCGTTCTCTTTTCGTTCCTAGCTTTGGCACACTCTCGTTCCATTGCTCCCAAACACACACAGGCACCACATCTTCGTCTTCTCAGGCAGCACAACTTTATCTTCTTCGTCAATGTTGGTTTTGTTGGTGGATCCAGCCACACACCACACAGTGTTTCGTGCTTGTCATTTCGGTGCTCTTTGCTTCGTCCATTGTCGTTGTTGGGCAAAGCGCATTCCTTTGCTATATTTATTTTCAATTTTATAATGTGTTGTAGATATAGATCACGCTTTGTAGAGGTAGTATTTAGAGAATTAAAAGTTATAACCATTTTCATAACTGATCTGCCGGTTTCCAAACGCGATGGGTTGAATTGGATGTAGGCTGAATCGGTTTTCAACATTCGATTCAACGTAACCTTTTTTTTTAATGATTTAATGTACTATAAATTTTCTGTTTATATTTTCATGATTTTAAATTTTCTGCCATTATAATCATTTATGTTGTTAATAAAATTTAATTAATTGATAGACATTTATAACTATTTATATTTTGATTTAGTTTTGTTTTTTAATTGTAATTTATGAGTTCGTGCTCTTTATTTTAAAGTGAATAAGATCAGTTAACCTAACATGTATTCAAACTCATTCGAGTATTGCCAATATTATTAGAATTTATAATTACCTAAATGTGTCTTGTGACCTTTAAAAAATAATATGGTTAATGTATTTATTTACATGATATTTTTGTATAATATTCAAAGAGTTGCTTATGAGATTGTATGCTTTGTTAAGTTCTACTTTAATTTAAATGGTCCTACTTTATTTGTTTTGTGAAAAACAAATACTGTGTTTTGTGATTTAAACTTTTATTTGAACCTCCCATTTTTAGAGGTTGAAGGGATAGACGTCATCCAAGAAACTGAGATCGAGGAACCAAATATAATTAAATTACTATATTATATGTTTAATTTCTTTCGAAATTTTTTATAAATTCCTAATGAATTTCCCCTGTGCTTATCCAAGAAAGACAACAACTCTTTATCATTTTCTTTCTCTAAATGAGAATAAGCCTTCTCAACATAGCTGAACTCGCGTCCATACATATACGATGCACATGCTGCTTTGCATGTGAGTAACTGCAAATCATCTGAGACAATTCAAGAAAACTCATTAGCATGACTAAAAATAAAACAATAATAGTGAATGAACATGCAACAATATTTCTAGTGAAGTTTATATAGACACTGATACTGTAACTTCACTGTCACTTAACACGAGGTCAAACCATTCCAATTATATGATTATACCTGATTCAATCTCTGATTCTAGCTTGCTATTGCTGAAATGTCTTGTTATCCACCACCTACAGCGAAGATACCAAGATTTTCCCGATGTACCATCCGTAAATATTTTAGGGGTTTTGTCAAAGGAACGAAGTTGCTTGTGTCCATTTTTGTTTTGCATGGGGCATGAAGACATACAGTCTTCTTCGTAGGAATACAGCGTTAAGAAACATGAAGATAACACCTTCCACGTATTGTGTTCTGAATCTGTAGCATCTAAATGTAAAGCAATCATTTCCAGCATAGACTCAAGACTATACTCTCCTGCAAAGTACCAAGGAATCCAATCAACAACATAGACATCATGTATTATTAAGCATATAAGATATCGCTAAGTCTGTAGCAGAAGAAGAAATTATCAGAGCAAATATTTCTAAATCTGTAATTAGAGGAACCAATGCGTGACATCCAATCAGAGACAACTTATTCAAATTTGAAGAGATTAATACAAAAGATAACAATTGAGGAAAAACTGCAGGCTAGGAGTTCCTCAGTTTCCTGGTCACTTATATTTCTTCTCCTACTGCCGTTCCCCCATTTTTCTTTCATTAACTTCTTTCTCCATCTCTTTTCAAGTTGACATTGGACTCAACTTGAGAGAAATAAAGATATAAATTATTCAAATCATACAAAAGACGTGATTGAGAACGAAGGTA
This sequence comes from Vigna umbellata, assembly GCF_029865625.1. NCBI lineage: Eukaryota > Viridiplantae > Streptophyta > Magnoliopsida > Fabales > Fabaceae > Vigna > Vigna umbellata. Next base: position 86,998,902 of record NC_142165.1, on the reverse strand, counting down.
CCATTTTGGTGCATCTTGATAAGTTTGGCTAAGGCATCACTACATGTTGGATCCTTCTTCAATATATTCTCAAAACAGATAAGAAGCATGCCAGAGTTGTTTCGATCAAAACGCTCCAAGAGAGCAGCCCTCACTCTACAAGGGTATGCACATCAGTAACTTAAATAATCATAACAAAGAGCACCTTAAAAAAGATAGGGGATATACCTTAATGGCAATACAGAGGCTGCATTACAGCACTGCTTCTCAAGCATATTTAGAGCCTCGTCAACTTGTCCTCCAATTAGCAACAGCTGGCAATAAAAAATAAAGTGAAGCCATTTTTTATATCTAAAAGATTATCCTATGCTGAAAACAACTGTCAAATAACTTCTATAACAGACGCAAAGTAGGGACGTGCATGTGCATCCAGGAAAGGGAATACGCTGTGAGAATTGCAAAGCTGAACATAATCAGTTGCTTTGTGCAATTTCAGATGGATAATTGATTTCATTTAATACTTGCTACTGATATTTCCAAAGATGGATAACAAAATAAGCACATGGAAGGAGTGAGAATCAATTAGTAATAGCACGCAGTTGCACAAAGGACTTTCAAAAGCTCAGATACAAGGACATAGTTGTCTTGTCTGCTCGGGTTAAACAATGGGAATTGCAAGGATTGAACCTCTAATCATTTGATATATTGAGGCTCTAGTACAATGTTAAGGACATACCAAAAGCTTCTAATATTAGAGGCGGTAGATGCCTATAAACAGTTAAGGACATCAGAACGATATGTCAATTGCCACAGGAACAAACTACACAGCTAGTACGAAAAACAATGAGCTCCTCTTAGTGTTGAAGATGGTTTCGGCGTTTTGCAGCAAGTTCCTAAGAAACTATTAACAGAAGGTTGTTACATCTTTTTCTGTAATGCAACAACAATAATAATATGCTATAGGTGCATTAAGCATTTTGGTAAAAAGACGAAACATAGTATTAACATACATCATAAGGATATCCTTTGAAAGGAAAGCACAAAGACATCATTGTCCTAATACAACACAATCAAGGTATGCAATGTTAATATTTAGAATGAATTGAAACCTGGGTACACTCCACATGGTTCAATGCAACATTGGCATTCCTAAAGGATACACAAGTAAAAGCATTACTTTCCCTTTCATTTCATCAATTCCTTGAAATGGTCTAATGCTTTCACATTTCACTAGTTCAACAAACACAAACTACTTGAATAACAATAAAAAATACTAAAATATCCATTATGTATGGTAGCAAATCCATTAGGAAGGAAAGTTATAACCAAAAACTTGCAGAGTAATAAGAAAAAGTATGAAAAGGCAGCAGGGACCGGTTGTTGACAATAGCAGCATGGTTTAATACAGTGCAAGTCCTATAATTTTAAGGAATTATGCAAAGAATAAATGCATTGCACTGATCAACACCACAATAAGACTTGCAATTATACCAAAATAAAAGAAGATTAGGTACAGACACAGCAGAATTAGTTCTTACCTAATATAGAGTGGCAACTTCTAAAATATTGAAATAATTAGTTCTTTAATCTAGTCCAATTTTAAGTTTAACAAAATTCTGTACGCAATTGGTTTTTCATCTAACAAGTTTTAGTTTCAACCAGAATTCCCTTATTTCTCATCCTTCCCCTTTCAAAATGGTTTAAAAATTTGAAAATGGTTCACCAGAACATAATTGATGCTGAATTAGTTCAAAACTAAAAGTAATACAAAATTATTTATTTGAAATGACTTCAAATTTATCTTGATTCACTTAAACAAAAAGTTTCAGGTCATTTCTCTATCGGTGAATGTATCAAATGATTGTAGAAAAGATTCATATTAGCTGCAGATCCTAATTAAACCTTCTAGGAGGTGTACAACCCAAGACCTAGAGTTACCAGGCCTTGGCCGAGAACCATCCTGTTCCACAACACTTAGCCAATAGGTAACAAGTAATGAAAATAAACTAAATCATAAAACCAAATGATTAAGGTATAAATATGGTTTATCCCCATTTAACTATGGGCCAAGGTGACATTATTCACCATCACGGCCCAGACCCATTCAAAAAGTATAAATTTTGAATCAATTTATTCGAGTATTTAATTCTTTAAACTTCCATCTCTGATTATTGAATTGAGTATTGGAAAATCTTGTGCAGACATCCTCCATTCAGTTCTGAGGACAAGTGCAACAACGCATGGAGCACCCGAAGCAAAGCTTAAGACAAAGTACTTTTGAGCAAGTACAGGAGGTAATGTAATAAATTATTGCTTCAACCGTTATGAACCTGATTTTCAGTTTAACAAACATGAACGAAATACAAAATGATGTTTAGTGGCAACATCAAAGTTACTTGAAATGGATGATCTATACCTGTACCAATGGAAGTAATGCTGCCGAAGCAGAAGGTTCTGAGTTGAGAGCTAGTTGCAAATATTTCACTGAATTTTTGTAATAGTCATTAGGCTGATCTATTTGCAAATACATGAACTCCTCCAAATTGCTCTCATCAGAAAAATGCAAGGGCAGCAACCACAAATCAAGTCCCCCTATGTAAATGCACAAAAAGACATTATTTTAGTTACTAGTAAACCAGAGAGTAATCACTATCAAAACCAAGAAATGATGAGCAATAAGCTCTGAAATAAAGAAAAGAATATAACAAAAATCAAGAAAAGAAAGAGTAAAGGAACAGAGAAGACAAGAGACTGTTTATGTTACTCACTAAATAGTGAAACAATTATAGAAAACAGCATACCCAGGAATTTTGAGTAACCTGTTCCTCTCAACCAATGCACAAAAATCCCATACTATATTCCCTTATCCTTTATTATATACCCTCATTAAAGGCTGTCCTCATCAAAAACTAACTCAAACTAACAAGCTGACTAAGTGTCATTTACTCTGGGAAATCTCTCTGGCTACATCATAACCACAGGAAGAGTAAGCTCTCTATCATAAATTATTCTTCTAATGGAGGCCTAGAGAGAGATATTCCTGTAGGGGAGCCAGTCTGAACTGAAAATATTTAAGTATTTAACACAGACTTCTGAAAATTATAAACAGATTAACATGGGATATTCAAAGGGAAAGAAAATTGTCACTGATAGGAACCCGGAAATAGTTAGGCCCAAACCCAAAATATCTAAGGTGTATGTTAGACAAAGAAGGAAGGGCAAAGTAGGGGATCAAAATGGTCAGAGAGAGAATGAGAAGAATCTTTCTATATAACAAACTGCTGAGCTGGCACAGTAGGAAATGAGTGATTATGTTGTTTGGGGTATAAGGAGTGGAAAGAGAGTGGGGAGAAGGGGGGGCTGGAATTGGCTGGGAATCGGGAGAGACTAGACACTCTCTAACTGTCTAGAAATACCTTTTTTGTGCTGTTACAGATCTGTATTCTCTTTCTGGGATATGCACTCTGTTTTTCTTTGATAATAAAGTGACTATTCAGCTATTGTGTGCTTCCTTATTTCTAGTATCTATCAATTGGTATTCAGAGCCCGCGCTTCTTGGGGTCTGGATGGTTATTACAAGAACAACAATGGAGTCGAGGATTGAAAATCTAGAGAAAAGTATGCTTGAATGGAAGCATGAGAGTCAAATTCAAATGGACGAAATCAAACAGCTATTGAAGGAGAAAAATCGCGGAGACACAAGGGGTCGATCACGACAACGACGTTCTCCGAGACGTCACGCGGAGGGGGAGAGTCAAGGTAGTCGAGCTATTTCATCACGAGTTTCTGAACCCTATTCTAGAACTCGCGATTCGCGGAGAGGGAGTCGACCACCGAAAGGGGATTACAGAGGGCGAAAATTGGAGGTTCCTATATTTGCTGGTGATGATGCTTATGGATGGATTACCAGAGTTGAACGCTACTTCAAGGTGAACGATATGGATGACTCTGAAAAGATGGGTGCGGTGTTAGTAGCATTAGAGGACCGGGCATTGAATTGGTACCATTGGTGGGAGGAACAAACACCTTCACCAAGCTGGGTCCAGTTCAAGGAGGCAGTGATTCGGAGATTTCAACCGGACTTAGTGCAGAATCCTTTTGGGCCATTGTTGAGCATTAAGCAAACTGGGACAGTAATGGAGTATAGGGAAAAATTTGAGATGATTTCAGCTCCATTGAAGAAAGCGGACCGGGTGATGTTAAAAGGAATTTTTCTAAACGGACTCCATGTCGAATTGCAAGCCGAACTGAAGCTGTACAACATAGAATCGTTATCAGAACTCATGGATCGGGCCTTATTGTTGGAAGAGAAAAATTGGGCTTTGAAGAAAAGGGTGTTAGGCTCGGGTGAGAAAGTAAGCATGGGTGAGAAGGAGATTTCTCCAATGGTGACTAAGATGGGTAGATCGTATAATGCAACAGTAGATTTTATGAAGAATAAATTGAATGCTAAGAAGCCCAATTTTGGAAGTGCGGGTACAACGGAGCCCAAACCACAAAATGGGCCCAGTGGAGAAAAACAAATCACTATGGGCAGAAGGCTTTCGCAAGCTGAGTTGCAAGAACGGAGTAAAAAGGGGCTGTGTTTTAAATGTGGGGAGAAATGGGGACCTGAACATGAATGCAAGCTGAAGCATTATCAGTTGGTTTTGATGGAAGAACGTGGAGAGGAAGAATCGGAGGATGAGGAGGAGGAAGGGGAAGAAAAAGCAGAGTTGGAGCACAAGACACTTCAATTGTCTTTGAAAAGTAAAGTGGGGCTGACCTCTCACAAATCTTTTAAGATTTGGGGAACTATTGGCCAAAGACGAGTGCTGATATTGGTGGATTGTGGAGCAACCAGCAGCTTCCTTTCTAGAAAATTAGTAGATGAGTTGGATATTCCAGTGGAGAATACCCCTACTTATACTGTGGAGGTAGGAACAGGTGAAAAGGTGAAGGGTAGAGGACTGTGTAGAGGAGTTGATCTTGAGGTGCAGGGAGTCAAAATTAAACAAGATTTTTTTCTGTTTAATTTGGGTGGAACTGAGGTGGTATTAGGTATGGACTGGTTGGCGGATCTTGGTGACATTGAAGCTAATTTTCGAAACATGATCATTAAATGGGGAGATGAAGGAGGCAAGAAGGTGTTAAAGGGAGACCCTTCCCTAAGCAAGGCGCAAGCATCCTGGAAGAGCATGATTAAAGCCTTACAAGATGAAGGAGTGGGCTACTATATTGCATATCAGCAGTTGGAGGATACAAAGGAAAATCAACAAATATTATCTGATGAGATGAAGGCTGTCCTAGAGGAGTATAAGGACATTTTTCAAGACCCACAAGGGCTACCGCCAAGGAGAGAGCATGATCATGCAATCAATCTCAAAGAAGGTGCTCAAATACCAAATATCAGACCTTATAGATATCCCTATTATCAGAAGAATGAGATTGAAAAGATAGTAGGTGAGATGATGCATGCAGGGATTATTAGGACTAGTACTAGCCCTTACTCTAGTCCTGTTATTCTTGTAAGAAAAAAAGATGGTGGTTGGAGATTTTGCGTGGATTATAGAGCACTTAATAAGTTGACAATACCTGATAAATTTCCTATCCCTGTAATTGATGAATTATTGGATGAAGTAGGATCGGCTGTACTATTTTCCAAACTGGACTTAAAATCTGGTTACCACCAGATTCGAATGAGGGAAGAAGACATTCCTAAGACAGCTTTTAGGACACATGAAGGGCACTATGAATTCTTGGTCATGCCATTTGGGTTAACAAATGCTCCTTCTACCTTTCAAGCTCTTATGAACAGGGTCTTAAAACCATATCTAAGGAAGTTTGTGTTGGTATTCTTCGATGACATTCTAATCTATAGTCCGGATGAGGGAAGCCATAAAAAAACACCTCAAATTGGTGCTCCAATTGTTGCGGGAAAATAATTTATTTGCAAATTCTAAGAAATGTAATTTTGGGCAGCAACAGTTGAGATATTTGGGACATTTGATTTCGGGAAAAGGAGTTTCCGCAGACCCAGACAAGGTGAATGAAATGATAAATTGGCCAGTTCCGAAGGATTTAAAAGGGTTGAGAGGATTTTTAGGGCTCACGGGATATTATAGGCGTTTTGTTAAAAATTATGGCAAGATTGCTTGGCCACTCACACAGTCGCTCAAGAAGGACAATTTCAAGTGGGGAAATGATGCTCAACAAGCTTTCGAACAGCTCAAGGATTCAATGACCACTTTACCTGTCTTAGGTGTTCCAGATTTTGAGAAACCTTTTGTAATAGAGACAGATGCTTCTGGAAAGGGAGTAGGAGCAGTGCTTATGCAGGAAGGCAGACCCATAGCTTACATGAGTCAATCATTGTCTGATAGAGCTCAACGTAAGTCTGTTTATGAGAGAGAATTAATGGCTATAGTGTTGGCTGTTCAGAAATGGAGGCATTACTTGATGGGTAGCCATTTTGTGGTGCACACGGATCAGAAAAGTCTGAGATTTTTGGCTGACCAGAGGATTATGGGGGAGGAGCAGCAAAAGTGGATTTCAAAATTAATGGGTTTTGACTTTGAAATAAGGTACAAACCTGGTTGTGAAAATAGGGCAGCAGATGCCCTTTCTAGGAAGCTACAATATTCTGCACTTTCCACGGTACAATTCAATGAATGGGAGGGGTTGGAAGATGAAATTCAAGCTAATGCTCGATTAAGGGGGATCATCCAGGATTTATTGAAACAACAGGATGCACATCCGGGGTTTCAATTAATAAAAGGAAGATTATATTACAAAGGACGAATGGTACTACCAAAGAATTCTTCTAAAATTCCTCTAATACTCAAGGAATTTCATGATTCAGCGTTGGGTGGGCATTCTGGATTTTTCAGAACATATAAGAGAATTTCGGGATTAATATTTTGGGAAGGTATGAAGAAAGAAATACAACAGTATGTGTTGAGTTGTGCAGTTTGTCAACAAAATAAGTATCAAGCTTTGAACCCAGGTGGGCTGTTACAACCTTTGCCAATACCTACTCACACTTGGTCTGACATCTCGATGGATTTTATAGGAGGATTGCCTAAAACCCAAGGGGTTGACACCATTTTTGTGGTCGTGGACAGGTTAACAAAATATGCTCATTTCATAGCTATTGCCCATCCTTACACTGCTAAGGACATTGCTGAAATTTTCATCAAAGATATTGTTAGGTTGCATGGGTTTCCCTCCTCAATTGTGTCTGACCGAGATAGAGTTTTTATCAGTCATTTTTGGACAGAACTATTTAAAATGGCTGGCACTAAGCTGAAATTCAGTTCTGCCTATCACCCTCAAACGGACGGGCAAACTGAAGTGGTGAATCGCTGTTTGGAGACTTACCTTCGGTGTCTCACTGGGACTAAGCCTAAACAGTGGCCTAAATGGATTAGCTGGGCAGAGTTTTGGTACAACACTAACTATAACTCATCTACCAAAATGACTCCCTTTAAGGCTTTATATGGGAGAGAACCTCCAGTATTAATTAGAGGAGATATGACACAGTCTTCCGTGGAGGAAGTCAATAGGCTGATGGCAGATAGGAATCATATGTTGGATGAGTTAAAAGAGCATCTTGTCCAGGCCCAAAACAGAATGTGCAAGCAAGCCAACAAGCATCGACGGGAGGTGGAATTTGAAGTTGGAGATGTAGTATATTTGAAGATACAGCCTTATAAGTTAAAAAGCTTGGCTAAAAAGGTCAATCAAAAGTTAAGTCCGAGATATTATGGGCCTTATGAAATTGTGGAGAAGTTTAGTCCTGCTGCCTATAAACTGCAACTACCTTCAGGAAGCAAAGTGCATCCAGTTTTCCATGTTTCTGCACTTAAGAAATCCATTGCTGCAACAATTACTAGCCAACCATTACCCTTATTTTTAGCAGATGATTGGGAATTGAAGGTTCAACCAGCAGAAGCACTTGCTGTTAGAAGGAATCAACAAGGGGATCTCGAAATTCTTATTAGGTGGAAAGATTTACCAGATTTTGAAAATTCGTGGGAAGCTTTATCTATAATCAAGGAGCATTTTCCTGATTTCCACCTTGAGGACAAGGTGCATCTTGTGGAGGGGAGTGTTGATAGGAACCCGGAAATAGTTAGGCCCAAACCCAAAATATCTAAGGTGTATGTTAGACAAAGAAGGAAGGGCAAAGTAGGGGATCAAAATGGTCAGAGAGAGAATGAGAAGAATCTTTCTATATAACAAACTGCTGAGCTGGCACAGTAGGAAATGAGTGATTATGTTGTTTGGGGTATAAGGAGTGGAAAGAGAGTGGGGAGAAGGGGGGGCTGAAATTGGCTGGGAATCGGGAGAGACTAGACACTCTCTAACTGTCTAGAAATACCTTTTTTGTGCTGTTACAGATCTGTATTCTCTTTCTGGGATATGCACTCTGTTTTTCTTTGATAATAAAGTGACTATTCAGCTATTGTGTGCTTCCTTATTTCTAGTATCTATCAGTCACCCACAACAATTTAGAGCTCTGATCCAGTGAAAGCATGCCAGTTGGATTATATCACACTCAAAACAGAAATAGATAAAAGAAAAAACATGAAGAGTCTCAGTGCCGAATTAGTGGCATTTTCTGAAGTTTCAAGTAGTCAGTGGGAACTCTACACCCTCATTTTCTTTATCTCAAACATAAACCATAGTAATAGGGGGAGGGGTTGTTTAGCAAAACTACTCTTAGGTTGCTGCAAACAAGTAACAATTAGCAAGATAAAAATTACAATCTAGCCTTATTAGGATCATGAGAAATATCTAAGCAATATTTTCCATCCAAAAAGAAAAATTAAGTAGGAAAATTCATATAAAATCATATAAGCACATATACATTCTCATTCCGGTGTGCATCGACAGAATATAGATATTCCACCTGTTAAGTGAAAAAAAAAACACTTACCAAGGCCGTGTAAGATATCTTGTGTAAGACCTCCACTGTTAGAAAAAGGGTCTCCAAATCCGTTTTGCTCTTCAGAATTTAAGTAAAAACCTTCTGGCTGAAAGTTCTGATGTGTTTTTTCTCTTTTATTAGTACCAACCTCTATGTCTTCACTGAATACAACATCCCTAGATATATGCTTATCATTCATGATAGAGGCATCTGAATCACGTTGACAATGGGACTCAGCCATGTGGGATTCAATTGAATTATACGGCTCTGACTGTCCAGTTTTATTGGTAAATGGGATCTCCATATGTGAGTTCTCTTGCAAGTCAAACTGGTGGTCTGAGTTTCTCCACTGGAATTCTTTGGGGATTGAAGAATACCACATCTCATAGAATGTCAACCCCATCATCATCTTTAACACAGGATCAATATCAACTTTGTTTTGTTCAATACTGAAAAGGAGAAACCAAAAGACAAAAATAAATGAAAAAGGATAGAAAGAGCAAGGGAATATAACACAATTTTTCAAACACTGACATGTATTTTTGTATTTTTGAAGTGAAAACCACCATTAATGAAGGAACACTATTTGTGAATGGAAAGTTCATATTAGAAGCCATTTCATAATACACTTCGGTGCCAAAAGCATAACATGATAATTTGGTCTTGTTTGAATCAATTTGCATATATTTGGAAGTGTATCTAGTACTTAACTACGCCAGTAGAGTACTTACTAGGCAACCTAACCTATGTATATTGAATAAGATAGCAGAAAATAAATGAAACAAACTGCAATTATAATTGCCAGAATACTGAAACGTTATACTCAAACGATGCATCACTTTGGCACTTCTTGAATGATGAGAACACTTAAACCTAAGTATCTATCTAGGACATCAGACAATTCAAGGTATCTTTAAAAGTCACTATAAGGACTAATCCATCCCCAAAAGGAGGAGACCAATCCCAAATTCATCCTCGTCATTGGGGGCAGTGTCAATCATTTCGAATATTGACTTTATGCAATTATGTTTGTTTTTCTACATTGATAAAACTTACCTACTTTAAATGCTAGTAAACAAGGGCAATATTAAGCAGCATCATTCTTAGTTAGTTTGGATTTGATAACAGGCAGTCAAGTACCAAGGCCTCTGGAATAATAGAATTAAGATACTTGTCCAAACTCTCAGGAGGAATTGAACACCAATGATAATTACCATTACAACCTTATAAACCATTAAGAGAAATTTAGGTTTTATTGAAAAACAACCCTGGTAAAAATATAATGACAATGCCAGGCAACCAGCTCACCACATGATTTAGTAATGAGAAGTTATGAAATCATCCACTCTTGGCATCATGGTTCAACACTTAATATTCTGCAAAGAGAACACATTAAAAATTAAATTACATACCATAAAGCAAGCTGGTATGCATCCCCTGCATTGCCTTGCATAAGACAGAAAAAGATGAACTCAAAGTGGACTGCGTATCTGCTCTGCTCCATAAACAAAACTCTACATTAAGAACCGAAGACTAAGCAAATCAAGCTTACAATTTGAAAGCACAATCGATATCTCAATTGCAAAACATAATTTATTTATCAAGTGGAATTAAAGTCAGTGGAAAGTTTGATGAGATTGTTTGCAATGGAAATGGTAGAGCTTCCCACTAGCAAGTTTAAACATAACATGGGAGCAAACATATTATCACAACCTGATTGCTATCATACAGCTTGCACGTGAAAAAACTTAATAAGTAAATAATTTTAAAATTACTAAGACGGTCAAATCTAAAATCTCAAAAGCTGAGAAAACATTTCTGTTTTCATCATTAATAATGGAAAACTGTCACCTTATTATTTATTCCGTTTCCTGTTTTCAAATATTGTTTTCATAATTTCCTATGCTAATCTTTCAAAACAAGAAAGAAAGTGAAAACAAATTGAATTTTTAGCAAATATTAATGAAAATAGGAAACGGAAACATCAAACTTTTTCTCAAGCATGCCTCTAGCTAGATAACTTCGAAAATGCAACCTTTAGGTATTTTTTTAGAACAAGCTGTAAGTCAGAAACACTTACTACCTAACAAAGCAAATTTATAAACATTTAACAATAAAGGTAACAACTATAAAGCGTTTAGTTGGGGAGTCTGAAACATACCTGTAAAGGCCAAGTCTTCATTGATCCAATTTTTTTCGACCAAATATCATAGAGGTTCTTGATTCTTGTGGGATTAATAGAATTATTTTTCACACGATTTAGAAGCTCCATTAAAACCTACACACGGATCAGCATACATGCCAGTGTTCAGAAACTAACTAGATATCAAGAATAAAAGAAATTATAACAACAATATATAAAATCATATTAATCAAAAAGGTAGCAATTATCAAACAAGTAAAAAAAATCAGCACTTGAAAAGCAAATAATAAGAGAAAAAGGGGATGAGGGTACCCAAAATTTAAGACGATTTATGAAGGGCGAGGTCTCATTAAGTGTGCCCTTCATATAGGCACTGAGAACACCACTTGCTTCGACCCAGTGATGCTGGTTGACGAGTCTGCGCAGCAGGTAGCGCAACCTCGTACGGTTTTCCTTCCTCAGAGGTTTGGGACCCAATCCCAAGACGTAGGAAGGCCTAGTAAGAGACAACAAGATTTTTTTTGCGAGCTTCTCTCGCGACCCCATTTGCCCTTCCTCGTTCACCATAAAACTCTTCCTCTTACAGCGCTTTGATTTCTTCGCGGTGGAACCGTCAGTTGTGGTCCCGGGTTCCACATCTGATCCATCAATTTCCATTGATAACAAACTAGAGACATTTTGCATTATCCCAACCATGGTTATCAAACTCGCGAATTAAAGTTTACGTGCTAACTCAGTGCTTCCGAGTTAACTCGGAAGCAAACTCGGATTTGGTATAGGATCGGTGGGCTCGTTAGTAGAATCGGTAGACTCGACTGAAATCGCGAGTTTGCTTTCAATTTGGCGAGTTCGTGAAGATTTAGGGCTCACATATTAGGGTTTTTTTATTTAGGTTGAGTGACGAAGCTCTACGCTCGCGTTTCATCCTTGCTTGCGTTTTGCCCTGCGGTCGCCGTTGGCCATGATTTCGCCGTCACCAATGGTAGCCGCGTGCCTCCTTCAGTGGTCGCACTGTTTCGCCTCTCCTGATATCCTCACAGCCCTTGGTTTGGGTAAATAATTTCTCTAGTTAAAATTGTCATATACTTTTGACTCATCAAATATAACTTTTAACTTATCAAATATGACCTTATTAGATAGAAAGTAGAACAATTATAATTATAAAAGTATAAAAAATAGAAAAATTATATGAAAAAAGTTTTTATAAATTAGCTCCTACATAAAAAATAGAAAAATTATATGACGAGGCTAATTTTCATTTTTCTTTCTTATTTTGTTCTTCTAGGATGAACATACGGAGAGGTTATCCAAATTATGGATGACATTGTGCTGATGACGTGAGGATAAATTTTATTATTTCATATTTATTTTTAAAGGAAAAAATTTATTCTAATCTTTCTACTTATATTTAATTAGTATATAATTCGTCTTATCTTATCTTTACCAGATAATAAATGTACCTGTATTTTGTTTGATTTTTTTACTATTTCAATATTAATTAATTAATATAATAAAAAAATTATAAGAAAAAAATATTATATTATCAAATATTTAATATTGAAAGGATGTTTTATTGTTTTTTAATATCAAATATTTTAAAAAATTATATATATATATATATATATATATATATATATATAATTCAAATTAGATAAAATTTAAGTATTTATTAATTTTATAAGCATTAATAAAACAAAGTTATAAAATTAAAAATATTCCAAGAAAATATTTTAATCTCCAAGACTCTTCATTTCAAAATTAGAGTTAAGGTGCTCTTGGATTTTAGTAATCTTCTCAGTCATCTCTGATGATTATCATGTCATCTATATAAATGATTATAGCGGAGAGTTTTCCTTTTCTCCTTTTTAGAAAAAGAGTATGATCAACATTGCTTTGTTGATATTTGAATTTCTTCATTGTCAAGCTAAACTACCCAAGCCACATTCGAGGTGATTGTTTCAACATATAAGGCCTTTTTAAGTTTACATACTAGTCTTCTATTAGTTGAGCTTGTATATCTTGGTGGGATGTTCATATTCACTTTTTCTTCTAAGTCATCATGTAAGGAAACATTTTTCACATCTAGTTGATGTAAAGACGAATCTAAATTAGTAGCTAAGGATATAGTAGCACTTTAATCATATTGAGTTTTGCAATAGAAGAGAATGTATCTTGATAATCTGTTTCATGTGTCTCAGTAAACCTTCTAGCTACTGATTAGCAATAGACCCATTTGATTTATATTTTAAGGGAAAAGACTCGTTTACACTCGACTCATTTTTTCCCTTCTAGTAAATCTACAAAATTCCAAGTGTTATTCTTTTGTAAGGCCTGTATTTTCTCTTCAATAACCTGAGTCCATTTTTGATCTTTCAAAACTTCTTTTACTTAAGTACTTGAGTATGTTTTTTGTTTCACTTAGATGATGACTTTCGATTTTGTTGGTGTGCATAAGGATTTTGACTTAAGATTCTTTATTCCAACTACAACTTTAAACTTCTTCTTTATACACATTATTTCACATCTGATATTACTAATAATAATATTAATGATAGTAATCTAATAATAATAATAATAATTAGTAGAAAAAGAGGAATAATAATAATAACAATATAGCAGAGGCTTCGACGTGAAGTTACTCTATTATATTTCCATCAACCTTTCCATAAACCTCAGAAGCAGAGGCTTTGAAGGCCAATCTCAAACTGAAGTCGTCCACCTTCATCATGACTTCCAATTGCAAGAAAATAAAAATAAAAATCACCAACAACAATGAAACTCGTTTGTCCACCAACATACATTCGATTAATTTGGTGCTTCTGGTAAAATAATTCTTAAAATTACAAACCATTACTTAATTTGTTTAGTTATAGAAATAGATATTGGATTTGTAAGTGACATGCATGTGTGAAAGTGTCTCTGTATAGTAATCCCACTCATTTTCCACTGAGGAGGCACAGATTTTGAAACATCAAAATTGCTTACAGTGATGGGATATATAATTGTAAAATCCCAACTTCTTTTTCAGGTTCTTTTTGTTGAACTAAAGGCACTTGCTTCCAAAGAGCCAAGTCAGGGAAAATCCAAGTTGCCGTTAGAGGCACATGCCTCTCTTCAAAATGCTGCATCCAAAGCATCAACAATTATCACTTTTCAAACATCTCCAATGCCATTTTCATACACCACTTTGGTGATGATCTCACAAGAAAACAAATAAATTGAATACTTCACTAGACAAAACATAACGCTCCTCATTCCACACAAAAACCAACCAACCTATTCATAGTTCTGAACTATGGCAGCCATAATGTTGCTTCTCATTTTCTCATTTCTTACCTCAATTTCGGAGCCATGTCACGTGGTGGACAAAGAAGCATTACTAGAATTCAAGAGCAGGATCATCTCTGACCCTTCAAAACTGCTAGATTCCTGGACACCTTCGTCTGACTGCTGCCACAGTTGGGAAGGCATCGCATGTGGTTCCACTGGCAGGGTCATCAACCTTACTAGAATCGGCGTCGTGTTCGACGTCGATGAAATCCCTCTCGAAACCTACATGTCAGGAACCTTGTCACCTTATCTTGGAAACTTGTCTGCTTTGCAAGTTTTGGACCTTAGCAATCTGAAGCAGTTGCATGGTCCAATACCATCACAACTCGCCAAGCTATCCCACTTGACTAAACTTTTTCTCTATTCAAACCAGCTCTCAGGTGGGGTACCCGCGTCTTTCGAAAACCTTTCACGGCTTCAGAGTTTGTACCTCGATAACAACCAGTTGTTTGGTAATGTTCCTTTTTCTGTCTTTGCCTCCTTCAAGTCTCTTTTACAACTTGGTCTATCCGGGAACAGGCTTTCTGGGGCGATTCCTTCTTCCGTTGGAAGAATGGTATTTCTCACTAGGCTTCACCTTCATCAAAACAATTTTCATGGAAGCATTCCTTCTAGCATTGGAAATCTTGTAAACCTCAAGGACTTGGATTTCTCTTATAATCAGATTAGTGGAAGAATCCCAGAGTCAATCGGGAGACTTTCACAATTGGTTTTTCTGGACCTCATGCATAATAATCTCTCAGGAAACCTCCCTTTTTCTATTGGGGATTTAAGTTCTCTCAAGTTTTGCAGTTTAGCAGCGAACAAGCTAACAGGCGTTTTGCCTTATTCCATTGGAAAACTCGGCAATGTGCGTAGGGTAATCCTTGAGAACAATAAACTCACTGGGATGTTACCTTCCACCATTGGCGATCTAGCTAGTTTAACTGATTTATTTCTCGCAAACAATGAATTCAGTGGCAAAATTCCACCTTCCTTTGGCAATTTAGTCAACCTGCAAACACTGGATTTCTCAAGAAACCAATTTTCTGGTCTACTTCCCTCTCAACTTGCTAAACTACAGAGTTTGCAAACTTTAGACTTGTCATTCAATCCATTAGGACTAGCCAAAGTACCCAAGTGGATATCCAAGTTAAGAGTTTTTCAGTTGAAACTGGCCCAGACAGGGATCAATGGTCAACTTCCAAAGTGGCTTGCATATTCATCAGTGACAACCCTTGATTTGTCAAGCAATGCATTGACGGGGAAATTGCCATGGTGGATTGGAAACATGACTCGCCTTTCCTTCCTGAACCTGTCAAACAACCAGTTCCACTCGTCAATCCCAGTGGCATTCATGGGCCTTTCTTCTCTTATGGACCTTGACCTCCATTCCAATAAGCTCACAGGATCCCTGAGAGCGGTGTTTGAGAAAGAGGTTCAATTTTCGCTAGGCCATTTCAACTCCGTCGACCTATCTAACAACAAGTTTTGCGGTCCCATTGACGACAACATTGGACAAAAGGCCTCAATGAGTTCAATCAAATCTCTTGCATTGTCACACAACCCGTTGGGAGGATCTATTCCAAAGTCAATTGGGAAACTGAGAGAATTGGAGATTCTGGACCTTGAAGACAGTGGACTCTCAGGGAATATACCTGAAGAGCTTGGTGATGCCGAAACGTTAACAAAGATTAATATTTCAAAGAACAAATTAAGTGGCAACATACCAGAGAAGGTCCTAAATTTGAAGAAACTTGAAGAGTTCGATGTGTCAAGAAACAGACTCAGAGGGAGGATCCCTCCACATAAGGCCATGTTTCCTATTTCAGCTTTTGTGGGTAATCGTGGATTGTGTGGACCACCTCTTCCTCCTTGTAAACTTCGTTATAGATAAGCACGCTATCGGACAGATTATTTTAAGCATATAATTAGAGATTTTGATTCCCATGTTCATGTGTACGAGGAAATAAATAGTAAATTTATTATGTTAATCTAGCTGAGAATTAGATCGACGAGAGGTACAATACAATTAGGAGAGCTGCAACTTAATCCATAGCTCACCGGAAGCTCTAGCTCATTCCTAAAAAAATCTCATTTTAGAAGGTCTTTAATTCGAGGATAAAAAAATTCTTTAATTCCCAAGAGTTCTTAATCAAGTGGAGTGGATTAGAATTAGGGTAAAGTGATTTTTGGATAATAACAATATTTTCGGTTTGTTTGGATAATAACAATATTTTCGGTTTGGATAATCATATATCGATTCAGATTGTTTTACGCTGAAAACTAAGATATAAGTTACAATAGTTCGAAGGTTAAGATAGATCGTTTCAGACTAAAGGTCAAAAATGGTCAACTTAGGTTAAAAGTTAAGATCGGTTAACTAGGATCAAAGGTCCAAATCAGTTAGTCTGGGGTGAAGGACGAGATTGGCCAACTAAAGACAACAATTGAGAGAGAGTTGACCCAAATTGAATGTTGAGACAGACCGATTCAAGCCCAAGGTTGAGACGAGCCATTACGGTCGAAGGCAATACAAGTCTACTCTGAACGAAAGTAGAGACAGGCTGGCCAGGGTCAATGATCAAAGAAAAGTTAGTCCAAAACAAAGATCTAGTGTCGAGTCAACCCTTGCCTAATTGGTAAAGTAAGCCTTGACCAAAATTCAACTGAATTTGGTCGAGTCGGCCCGACCAAATTTGGAGGAGTTGACCCCAATAGAATTTTGAACGAATATGGTTGAGTCAATCTTAGTTGAATTTTCGCAAAGTTGATCTTATCATAATGTTGACTAAGTTGATCTCGATCGAAATTTGGTTAAATTTAGCTAAGTCGACCTTGATCGAGTTTCAGCTAAGTCATGTTCGGTCAAATTTCGGCCAATGCAGCCTTATTAAATTCATGCCGAGTCAACCTCAACCAAATTTCAACCTAGCTTGCCATGGCCAAATTCGGTCGAGTTCACCGTAGTCAAATTTTGGTCAAGTTAACCCGACCGAATTTCAACCAAATTGGACTTGGTCAAATTTTGGTCAAATTCTACCAAGTCTGTCCCAACTACAATTTGGCAGAATTCGTCATAGTCCACCCCGACCGAAAATTGTCACAACATTTTATTTATGACTTCTAGTTTCTCTCTCACTCCATCCAAATAACACAACTTCCTTATGAGATAGTTCATTAGTTGTTGTAACTTGTTGTGATGGTACAAATTGTTGCTATTGAGAACCAAATGAAATTTATGATTGTTGAGATCATACACACAGTATGATTATTGTTCATATTCCAAAAAAGATTATCTAGGATATATAGAAATCTAGTTTATGTATAATTAACTTATTTATATTAGGTGTAGAAGTAGGTGTGACAATATGTTATTGAACCATATAATGGTTGTTATGAATAATAACTATACTATTCATTTGAAAATCACACTGTTAATAATTTTCATAATATATAACTAATAAAATAATAACACTAATGTTTCGATATGGATGTTTTCCGTTGTCTTTGTTGCTTCTAAATGTCTGGGACGCTCAGCTTCTCCTTCAGCTCATATCACTGTAGAATATTATCTAGAGTCCATCTGGCGTAAGTGGAACGTAGTTGGCGTTTGACTCTGTCGTTGTATTTATAAGTGTAAAATAAAAACAACCTGGAAATCTGGTTAGTTACTCATAATATCTTAACCGCTTAAAATATCTAAGATATTTTATCCAATAAATATCTTACTATACATAATTACTATACAACTAATATATTTAATTTTTTATTTTATATATATATATATATATATATATATATATATATATATATATGACCCAATAATTAGTAAACATGAGGAAGTAAATGTTGTGATTATGTAACGCATAGTGAAATTTCCATGTAAATCCTTCGTATATCGTAGAAAAAATCATGAACACAAGCATACTTCGAGTTTTGGTGTTGATCAAATATGAGTTACCAAAAGAGTATGTGTTTCTATTTTATAAGAACTATTTGTGATTGTAATTGCAGTTGTAAAGGTTTTTTTGTAGTCCATCGACTACCATTTCCTATGACACAACAACATTTGTTTGTAATTTACTGCAATATGAAGGATCATGATAAAACCACAACCACAACTGCAACATTTAAAACCCTCGGTTTCGACAATTTCAAATGAAAGAAAAAAAATAAAAATGAACGCATCAAATTATATAGGCGACACACATGTGTTAGTTTTCTTAATCAGTAATTGTCCTAATATGTAAATATTTCCCCATAGCTTTTTTATTAATTTATTCTATTTTATTTAATTTAGTATTATTACGTTTAATAATTAATACAATTTAATTATGCATTATTTTTTATAAAGTCATGGGAGCTCATTATATTATATCATTTATATTTAATTTGTAGTGTTTACATCAATTAGAAATTATAAGGGAAGGTGTAGAATTATACAATTATATTCACAATCATTATTTATGGAGGGAGTACGAAGGACTGGGTAAAAATAACTGATTTGTACTATACTATAGTTAACTATACTATATTATACTTAAAAAAAACTGATCCACTTTTACTAAAAGTTCAGTATACTATTTTATGGTTTAGTTTTTAAAAACTGAACTTATAACAATTTTGATTCAGTTAATTGTGAGAACTGTCTCTTTTCTTTTATCTAGTTTCCGTTCAATTGTTCCGTCTTGCTAAGAAAACATTATTTAATAATAAAATATTAATAAAAGAAATCGTTCAAATAAAAAATTAATTTTTTTAAGACTTTATCACAATTTTTTATATTTTTTCATCAATAAACATATATTACATTTTAAATAATATTATTTTAAGTAATAAAAGTAAAATATATTTTTTTAAATTTAATTTTATTAAATGATTAAGTAATATAAATCATAAAAAAAAGACTATATAAAAAAAATAATACTTTAAATATATTTTATTCTTTAACATATTATTAAATATGTAAAAATATGTTAAAAAAACTTTTAATGATATTAAAATGTGTGGAAGCGCACACACTAAAATAACTATTTATTTTAAAAATCAACTTACTTTAAAATAAATATCAATATTATTATTTTTAAATGATAGTATTTTACATACTAAAACTAAAATATATTTTTTAACGTTAAATTTTATTAAATGACTATATAATGAAATATCATAAAAAAATAGTAATATAGCAAAAATAATTAATATTATAGAAATATCAAATGACGAAAAAATTAACAAACATTTATTAAGAGTAATTTTTCTAGTATCATCTTTTATTATATTATAATAATTAATAAATATTAGTTTAATTTTTACATAATAAAATATAAATAATAAATAATTGATTAATAAAACAATTTTATGAGGGAACAAAATAAATATAAATAAAAAATATTTTAAAATAAAATAAGTAGATAAAAAGATAAAATAAATTATATACACATATAAAACAAAAAAATATAAATAAAGAATTAAAAAAATAAATATAAAAGTAAAACAATATTCATGACAAAATAAATATAAATATAAATATAAATATAAATAAAAAATTAAAAAATAAAATAAAATAAAATAAATAATAAAATAATAAAATAATTTCCATACACATATAATAATAAAAGAAATATAAATAAAATAGAAAATAATATTATCAAATAATTAAAAAGTTAATTTGTAAGACACTTATGAATAAAATAAAATAAATATTAAAATAAATTTTAGGCTTAATACCCTCTTTGGTCCCCAGATATGGTGAGTTGTGTCAATTAAGTTCTTTCTTTTAAAAAAGTGTCAATTGTATCCCCATTTGGTAAAATTTGCCTCAATCAAGTCCCTTCCGTTAAATACTTACAAACGGTGTTAAATTTTTTTTTCTCTCTTCTACTTTTCTGTGCAAAGCTGATTGTCAGTATTTTTTTCAGTATTTTTTTCTGTGCACATCTGAATAAAGTGATACAATTACTTTTTCTTTATCATTTAACATCTAAATATTCTCATTAGTAAAAAAGTTACTTTTTCTTCATCATTTTCCTTATTCTCACTTCTCCCACTCTCAATCTCTCTGCAAGTTATGATAATTTATTCCGGCGACAGCTCCTCCTTGGACCCCATGTTTTCCAGCACCAGTCTACAGTCACTCCTCTCTCTCAACCCTTCCCTTTTCGCAGATGGCTTCCCCACCTTGGCTTCCCTAACCGACGACCCAACCCTAAGCCCGCAAACCGCAGTGCCTCCAAAAATCCTTGTCCCTAAAATCGAACCCTCTCAACCTTTCAAATTCTTCCCCAATACCATCCCACCCCCTTTCTCCGCCTCCCACAGTTCCACTCCCCGGAGCAGCCCCAGCCGAAACGACAGTGTTTGGAGTACCCGGTGATCCCACAAAGCAACCTAGCTCGGCAACCTGTTAGTGGTGGCTCGCGATGTTTGCTTGAGGATTAAGAATAAGATATGTCTCACAACAACCCATTTTAGAAATATGAAACAGAGTGGTGGTGGCAGGTTGCTTGGTTCCAACAAAGACAGGTACATGAGAAGTTACTAGTGAAAGAGTAGAGTGTGGCAAAAGAGAAAGAGAAAGTGGAAGGATTGCTCCATTAGATATGTTGCAATATTGTAGTGAGAAGTAGCAGTAGTTGAAGAGGGAGAGAACGAGAGAAGAAACAGAAAATGATGAAATGAAGAGCGAAGATTTGCAGAGGTCAATGGAAAGACATTTATTGAAAATTAATGATAAGTTTAATTTATAATAATTTTTATATATGTTTATTAAGTAAAAAGTTAATGATAATATAATTATTTTTGAGAGTTCTCTCCTCTGTATGTTTTTTAAATAAATTTATAATTCTCTGTAGTTATTTTAATTATATATTAACGTGTTAATTTTTTATTTAATAAGTTTATGCATGTAAAATTATTAAAAATTGAATCTGTTTAGTTATATTAATAATTAATAGAATTAAAATTACAATCTTAAAAGTGTAAATGATGAAGAAAAAGTAACTTTTTTACTAATGAGAATATTCAGATGCTAAATGATAAAGAAAAAGTAATTGTATCACTTTATTCAGATGTGCACAGAAAAAAGTACTGATAATCAGCTTTGCACAGAAAAGTAGAAGAGAGAGAAAAAAAATTTAACACCGTTTGTAAGTATTTAACGGAAGGGACTTGATTGAGGCAAATTTTACCAAATGGGGATACAATTGACACTTTTTTAAAAGAAGGAACTTAATTGACACAACTCACCATATCTGGGGACCAAAGAGGGTATTAAACCTAAATTTTAATTAAAAAGAACATGTACTGATATACTATTCAGTTTAAAAACTAGTACAATTCAGTTTAAAAACTAGTACAATTCAGTTTAAAATTAGTATAATTAGTAGTTCAGTTTAGTTTATATTGTAGTTTAGTACAATTTAATATAGTTCAGTTCAGTCCAGTTTGATAAAACAACAGTTCAGTTCAGTTTGTCTGAACTAGTTCAGTTCAGTTTATACAAATTAATTTTTAGTTCAATACAGATTTTAGTAGTACAATACAGTTCAGTTCTATTTGCCCACCCCTAAGTATGATCACCTCTTATTGAAGTTATCAAATAAATAATGCTTAATTATAATAATTTCAGTTTGATCATTATCAAGTGTATTAGGATGATTAATAGAATCATGAATAATCCTCAAAATATTATTTTGTAAGCAAAAATATGTACATAAAGTAGTTGACTTTATCGTTTTGTCATTAACCAAAATCAGTTGCAATAGTAGATGTTTCATATGAATGTTCTCATTCCCTTAGTTCTTCTATTGCACTTGGTTCCTATAATGTACTATCCTCATAACGTTGCTATTGAAAATGATCATATATATACTAATTTCATATCCATCAGTAAACATGTTAGTATAAGCATCTTTAATTTTAATTTCTTCATCCGTAGGTTCAACAACATCTTTAGTAAAATTAATATGTTGATCTATAAGACATTAGTATGTAGGAGTATCAATATATCCATGGTGTGATGTGATTTTGTTTTTGGTTGATTTGAACTTTATACATTTTTTATAAGCTTTAACTTAAATGTGAATTTGATATATCTTTTAACAATATCTTTTAACAAGTTTAATAAAATTAATATAATTAAGTTTAAAATACTATATTAATTTATTTTTTTAAAATTAAAGTTCAAAATTTTAAAAGTTTGAATCAAAACGCATTCTAATTTTACATTCAAAGGCCTAAAAAATTTATTGCATAATTATATTAGTTAAAAATATAGTCATTATTATTTATTTTTTTATACTCAAGACGCTATTATTTTTCATTTACTTAACTGTTTTGATTGTCAAAAATATACAAATAACGAAATTTACATGTTTTAATTGAGTCAGTAATAATTATGATTAGTCTTTTTATTACTATTAATATTAATAATATAATTGTTATGATTTCAATATTTGAAAGTTAAATTTCAATTCCATGTTTTGATTTATTAATTTACATTTATCTTCTAAATTTTAAATACTATTATTTCTATAATTAAATTAAATATTATTTAACATTTTTGAAAAATAAGATATTAAAATAGCTAAGATTTTTTTCTTCCAACATTGAGTTTTAAAATTTCAATATCAGTTCAATTTTGTTTATTTCAGATAATAGATTGTAAATCATGTTCATATATTAAATACTATTTTTATCTTCAATTTATGTATAATGTTGTATTATGATGTGTGAAGTTTTAATTTGAATAAAAATTATAGATTTAAAAATTTCAATTTAAAAAAAAAGCAACAAAAATTAAATAATAATAATAATGAAATACATAACGGTGGTTTTTTTATTTAAAAAAACAAGTATAATAAACACTTATAAACATTAATCAAGTTAACATTTGAAATTTAAAATCGTAACAACAACAACCATAAATTTGGATTTTTTTCCCAAATTTGTAACATGTTAAAAGGCCAATGTTCTTACAAAATCATACTAAAAAGATATGAAAAATGTAACGTCTCATTTTTTTTAACAATCATATTATTAGATATAATATTTTAATATATTTAACTTTTCAGTACACATATGGTGATATTGTTTTAAAATCGAGTAACTTATAAACTATTTCATTTTATTTTTAAAAGCCTTTAATCTGATAATTATGATATATGATATAGTAAACATTTAATAAAAAATAAATTAAAAGATTATATATGTTTAATCCTATGTATAAAGTATGTATATTAATAAAGAGCATCTACCGTTGATATTTTAGTATTTATTATTCTTAATGTATAAAACAAAGTTGTATAATAGTGATGGAGAGAGTGGAGAGTTGGGAGGAGAAGATTGGTGAGAAAGAGGAAAAAGTAAAATTATTCATTTATTTATTATTTAAAGAAAGAGGCACATTTCAGCCCTCATTCAATGATGCTTTAACCAACGCACCATCCTCCGCTCATTCTCTTTCAATTTCATCCCTCTCTTCTCTCTCAGGTAACAACTGCAACTCCATAATCCTGTTTTCAATTTTCAATTTTTTTGTAAAAATTAATGAAACATTTGTGTTTAAGGTTGCAATGGAGTGTTTGGAAGCAGTGTTGAAGAGCAGTTTCAGAAAAGACATGGCCCTCAAACTCAGCCCCCAAGCGTTCCCGGAGGACCTTAACATGCAAAACGTCACCTCTTCCGACGACTTATTCGTCGACGACCTTCTCGACTTTTCGCTCCTCGAAAACGAAGAACCTGACCAACACAAACACAGCCACCACTCAACCTCCGTTTCCCCTCGCAACGACAACCACCATATGTACAATTGCAACCACTCCTTCAACGACAATTTCAATACCGAACTCACTCTTCCGGTACTTCTCTTCCCATTTCGCGTTAAAAACTTTTTCGTTTCTGTTTTCACCAAAGTCTTAATTTTTACAGGCGGAGGAAGTTGCGGACTTGGAATGGGTATCTCATTTCATCGAAGACTCTTTCACCAAATACTCTCTTTCCTTCCCCGCAACCGTCACGCAGAGCCTCGCTGAGAAACCGCAGGAACCGGGAAACGCCGGTTTTACTTTCAAAACCCTCGTTCCGGCCAAGCCAAGGAGCAAGCGAACCAGAACCGGGGTTCGGGTTTGGCCGCTGAGGTCACCCTCGTCTTTCACCGACACGTCGTCTCCCGACAGCCCTTTGGTAATTTGCGCAGCCACGTCCAAAGACCACCACCCGGAGGACAAGAGGGCGAAGAAACGGGCGGCGTCGGACGGGGGAGCGGCGAGACGGTGCAGCCATTGCGGCGTTCAGAAAACACCTCAATGGCGAACAGGACCGCTCGGGGCGAAGACCTTGTGCAATGCCTGTGGAGTTCGGTACAAGTCGGGTCGGTTATTGCCCGAATATAGACCCGCGTGTAGCCCTACTTTCTCGAGCGAGTTGCACTCGAACCACCACCGGAAGGTTTTGGAGATGCGGCAGAAAAAGGAAGCGGGGCCTGGACCGGACACCGGTTCGCCAGCGTCGGTTCCCGGTTTTTGATTATTATTATTTTTGTATTTTTTATTAGGCTAGACAGGAAGAGGTTAAACCAATGGAGCCGGTTCCGTGGGCCCGAGTTAGTGTCTATAATTTTTCTTATAATTTTATTTTACATTTGGTTGGGTGCGGTAGGTAGCTGTTAATGTTAGCGGATAGACATTAAATTATGTTATTATCGATATTGATTTGGAGTTATGGATTAAGAGATTGGATATTGAAGTTGATTTATATGTTTTAGTTTTTGATTATGAATATTTGCAGTGTGTTATGTAATGAGATAGAAAGAAAGGATGTAGTTGTGTTTGCGGGTGAGTTTGGAAGTGAGAAGTGTTGGTTAGAAAACATGTAGTTAATGAATGGAAAGAGCGTAGAAGTGGTTAAAGGGTTTGTTTGTAAAGTGGGTGTACTGAAATAGAATCATGTGGAAGTTGCACGCAAGATGCAGGAAGGAGTCATGAACTCAACCTTTCGCCATCACTTCTAACAGAAGAATTGTGCTTGGAGCTACCAATTCCAAACCTTTGATTTGGACTTTTGCGATTAACTAGATTTTGCTGCTGCCTAATCCACGGGGCACACCCTCTGACAGGTGATTTTTCATATGTTGCTTTTTTTTTCAATTTTATATTGCCATTCATTATTTTACTTCTTTTTTTTTCTGTGTGTGGAAAAGAAAATCTAACAAAAATAAAGCAAGGAATTTGAATTTTGAAGTTTCCTTTGCCATGTCTGGGGGCTTAAAGACTAAAGAGAACGGAAGATTTGAATGTATCTTAGGCTTTATTTGAGACACTGTAAAGTGGTTTTGTAATTTTAATTATTGCGGTTATGAAAAGGAAAATTAGCGAATAAAAATAACATTGTACCTTGTAATGGATCCCACATAGCAATGTTATCTTGCACCTAACAAAGCAAGGTAACAGTCGAGTGAGCTTTTTCTTTTCAAAAATGTAAAGAAGGATTTCCTAGTAAAATGGAGTATCCTAGGATATTCAAAAGTTTCTTTTTTCCTTTCAATAGAACATTATATTAGATTTGACAGAAACGTGGCTTATGAGTGGTAAGGATTGAAACGTAGAGGTAAGAAAAAAATAAAGATGAGTGAGTCAAAATGAGAGGGAGTAAAGATACGATGATGGGTGTAGAAAGCATTATTTTAGAAGAAATGTCCTGATATGACAATGATTCCAGAAGTGCGTATAAAAGTTGTGGCCTTTTATTCCACAAAATCAAATTAACCAAATATATAAAATCCCTTTATTGTTTCGTGGCAATCACGTGATGACAATATCCCACCTGTTCCCAACAACTTCCGTAACGTCGTCTCCAATCGCAGCTGAAAAATTAAGAGAGAATAAATAGCAAAGGAAATTTCCACATCGAGATGGCTGCTACTGAAGGATTCCATCTGCACACTGCATATGCTATTGTATGTTTTTGCTTACGTATGCCTACTTCTGGTCCCCTTCACGGAAAAAGAAATTTCAAAAATTAATAACTCCAGATTAATTTAGATCTTGGGCCACTCTTTTTAACCACCTGATTAGTCCTTCTACGTTACTTTCATGATTTTGGTTGTTTCAAATGTGAAAACGTGGGATTGGAATAAAAAAGGAAAGAGATTAGAAAATGAGATTATTTTTGTAGTGAACCCGATGAGCACAGAAAGAGGCCTAGTCGGGTAAGGAAGGTTGGCCGATCGGTTAGATAAGGAGGTGGCTGATCGATTAAAACTGAGAGTGGGTGGAGGCAAATAATAGACGAATAAAGAGCATTAAAGGTAAATCAATGCAGTGAAAAACGAAACATGAGGCGTTAATGGTCACAGAACGAACAATAGGAAATAAAATATACGAAATGAATATGGCATTAATTAGCAGGTAACGGTTGTCGTTAGGAATCTAGTTTATAAATATATGATGGGTGTCCAGGTAAAGGTACTTTTTTTATCTAAATAATTACAGCGTTGAGACTTTTCGAATTAAAAAACTGACTTGAGCGTCGGAGTGTTTTCCTGCAGGAGACGACGGATCGGTGTAGTGGAGTTGATATCTTGAAGGAGATCGCGGTGTCATCGCAGCGGAAAGAAGGAAGCGCAGTCTCATACCTACTTACAGAAACATTTGGCGCCCACCGTGGGGCCAAGAGTGTATCAAGGAAACCCAAGTGAGACCGCAATGGCAGAGGAGCTTCAGTTACAGGTGCTACAAGAAATGCAAAGGAAGATGCAGGAGTTGAGGGCGGAGATGGCAGAAATAAGGGCGGACCGGGGCAACGGGACAGTCGGTGCAGTCGGTGAATAATGAGGTCGTCAATCCAGAGAATGGAGGGGAGAGTAATTGTCCCACACGTGAAAATGGACGCGAGAGGTAACTAATGCCTCAAGACGTAATACGCAGGGTGGAGGGCGAAACGTGGAGAATCAAGCGGGGCAGAACGCGAGGAATCAGTCAGGGCACAACATGGAGAATCACGAGGGGCAAAATGTGGGAAACCGGCCGGGATATAATGTGGAGAATCCAATACCCATGAATAACCCGGTCCATGAAGACTACTTAGCGCTCGTAGAACGTCCTGATAAAGCCAAGGGGCTTCATCCTTTTACCGCAGTAGTGATAAGGGCGCCCATGCCTGAAAATAAAGTGCTCCCAATAATGGAAAAGTATGGAGGGATAACTGATCCTAAAAAGCATCTTAGGTCTTTTGTTGATGCTATGGCGATTTATTCTTCAGATGATTCGGTTTGGTGCAGAGTATTCTCGTTGTCTCTGAAGGATGAGGCGTTGGATTGGTTTCATTCATTGCAACCTGAGACGGTCGACAGGTTCGCAACGCTAAGATAATTATTCAGTCAACAATATGCATCCAACAGAACGCAAGGATTAACGTACCTTGCTTTAGTCAGGATGAGGCAAGGGAGAGAAGAAATGCTTAAGGCATTTATGGATCGCTTTAAACAAATCGCGCGTCAAATAAGAAATGTGGATCAGAAGTTAATCATAGGTGCCTTGATAACGACGCTAAGATCGAGACCTTTCGTGGACTTCCTTTATGCAGAGGAACCCCAGACATTGGTCGAGCTGCAGAATAGGGCAACAAGGTTTATTCGAATTGAGGAGGAACATGCTTTCCAACAAGCACAAAGAGAAGAGGTGATTCCGCAGGCCAGATCAAACCGAGGGAGGAAGGATGGAGGACAGATGTTGGGGAGAAATGAGGGAGCAAGCTAGCAAAGGCACAAAGACCTTCCTAGGGTGCCTCAATATGTTCATTATACGCCTTTGAATGCACCAAGGGCGAGGGTAATGGAAAAAGCGTTAAGGGCTGATATGCTAACCTTGGCACAATCCCCCACACCTAGGGGGACTGATGGGCGAAAGCATTGTTAATATCATCAGAACTTGGGACACACCACGGAAGACTGTATCACACTGAAAGATAAATTGGAAAGTTTAGTACAGGCAGGGCATTTGAGAAGATATGTACAAGATAAGGGACGAAGCTCCTCGGGAGGAGCTGGACGTCCATCTAAGAGGAGTAATCATCCTAGGAAGGATGATCGGTCAAAGAAGAATTGGAGAAGCCGAAGTAGGAGTAGAGAACGACCCTTACGGGGCGTAATCAACACTATTTCGAGAGGATTTGCTGGTGGGGGACCTTCGGCATCGGTGCGAAAACGGCACTTGAGAAGCCTGCATAGTGTTCACCGTGTGGAGGTGACAAAAAGTTCAATGCCAAGGATACCCTTTTCGGACGAGGATTTTCACGCTCCTGACCCTAATCAAGACGACCTGATGGGCATAACGGCGGTGATTGCTCTGTATAGTGTGGGTAAAGTTTTGGTTGACCAAGGAAGTTCGGCCAACATATTGTACTGGAAAAATTTTTAGCAGATGGACATTTCGGAGGACATGATCATGTCATTCCATGAACAAATCTTAGGATTTGCAGGGGAAAGAGTAGATACGAGAGGTTATGTTGATCTGAGAATGTGATTAGGGACGAAGAATAACGCCAAGGAGTTGAGAGTTCGGTTCTTGCTGGTGGAAGCTAACACATCATATAATGTTTTGCTGGGCCGACCGTGTTTGAATGCCTTCGGGGCCATTGTGTCTACTCCACATTTGACGTTGAAGTATCCATCTGACGATGGGAAAGTTTGGGTTGTTAGGGCGGATCAAAGTGTGGCTTGAGAATGCTATGTGGCAGGGTTAAAAGTTAAACCCTGGATTTCAACTAAGAAGGTAGAAAGGTCGGAAGTGGCTATGGCAGAGCTGGACCCGAGGGTGAATATAGAAGATCGGATGGAACCGTTGGGGGAGGTACAACCTTTCATTCTGGGGACAGCGGGGGACCAGAGTACTACCATTGGTAGAAGTCTTACTGAGGAACAGAGTCAAGAGGTTGGCCGGGTTTTAAGGGCGAATAAGGATCTATTCGCATGGACGACAACTGACATGCCGAGGATTCATCCTAGTGTAATTTCTCACAAGCTATCTTTGTTTACAAATGCACGACCGATCGCCCAGAAGAGGAGGAGGTTGGGATTAGAAAAAAGAAGAGCGGTGGAGGAGGAGGTCCGGAAGCTAATGGAGGCAGGTTTTATTCATGAGGTAAAGTACACAACTTGGCTAGCCAATGTGGTGATGGTGAAGAAATCCAACGAAAAATGGAGAATGTGCATCGATTTCACAGATTTGAACAAAGCGTGCCCAAAGGATGCATACCCGTTCCCCAGCATTGATGGTCAGGTTGATGGAGCCTCGGGGTATCAGGTGCTTAGTTTTTTGGATGCGTATTCGGGATATAACCAAATTCCCATGTGTCATCCGGATCGTGAGAAGACAACATTTATAACTGAACGATCTAATTATTGTTACGATGTGATGCCATTTGGTTTGAAGAACGTGGGGGACACGTACCAGCGACTTATGGACAAGGTGTTCCAGCAACAGATCGGGAGGTGTATGGAGGTATACGTAGATGATATGGTTGTAAGAAGCCGGACGGTGGAGGAGCATGTAAAAGGCTTGGAGGAGGTATTTGAGCAGGTGTGTCGGTTTGAAATGCGGTTGAATCCGACAAAGTGCACGTTTGGTGTACCAGCAGGAAAGTTTCTGGGATTCATGTTGACTGCACGGGGAATTGAGGCTAATCCTGACAAGTGTAAGGCGGTGCTGGAGATGAGGAGCCCGCAAAACATCAAAGAAGTGCAAAGACTCGTAGGGCGCCTAACCTCCTTATCCAGATTTATTCCCAAGCTAGTCGAGCGTATACGCCCTATACTGAGGCTGATGAAGAAAAATTCCCAGGGAAGTTGGAGCGATCAGTGTGAAAAGGCCTTCAAAGAGGTGAAGGAAATTCTTACTGAACCACCTGTCATAGGAAGACCGGAGCCAGGACATGAGTTACAACTTTTCCTGGCAACGACGGAAGAGGCAGTTAGTGCCGCCTTGATGCAGGAAACCCCGCAGTTTAAATTAGTTTATTTCGTAAGCAGGAGTCTCAAGGATGCTGAGATTCGTTATCAACAGGTGGAGAGGGTGGCCTTAGCCTTGCTTACAACCGCTCGGAGACTTAGACCGTATTTTCAAGGGCATCAGGTGGTGGTTAGAACAGATCATCCTGTAGCTAAAATCTTGTGAAAGCCCGACTTGTCTGGTAGAATGGTGGGATGGTCGGTTAAGCTTTCGGAGTTCGGTTTGCGTTACGAGCCGCTGATAATGGTTAATTTTACGTGTTTTTGTGTATATATTTTGTGAATAAATCAACCCCTTCATAGCTTTTACCTTGTGTTATCCTCAAGTTTAGTGTGTTTTCTAGTTTCTTATGTTTTATTTAGTATATGTTTGTTTTTACCTTTAATCTCTTTGTTTGAGTGTGTGAAATAAATGAATAGGAAGCAATTCTAGTGGAGGAAGACAAGCAATAAATCAATGGAACATGTTTTGGGACAATAAAAGATTAATTTGAAGCAAATACCCATGTTGGACGCCTTTGGAGCAAGCAGATCTGCAGAAAAAGTGAAAACGATGCAGTGCTGAAAAATCAGGTCGGGCCCCCCTGGTTAAGGGGACTGAGCGCCACCTGCACAGAAGCTGATTTCTGGTGTGCTCGAGCCGGACGCCCCAGGAAGGGGGCTGAGCGCGGACGGTACTGATGTGTCAAAATGGGTTATTTAAACATGGGTCTCGCGATTTTGAGGTATTATTCTCCTCCTATACTTCTTTCTTCACCTAGAGAGATTGGGAGAGGCCCTTGGAGGGTGTTTGGGGTGTTGGGAAGCTCTCCCACTCCTCCTCGGGTCTTCAAGCTTCATCAATGGTGATTTTGTCCCTTTTGGGTTGAGGAAGAAGATGGGTCACGAATTGGAGATGGAGATGCGAAGGGGAAGCACAATTGGAGCATGGAGCAGCTGCAAAGAACCTTGGGAAGGGCTATGCACACTTCTATGGTTTCAATTTCTTCCTTATCTCTTCAATTTTGTAGAACCTTAAGTTCTTCACCATGGAGGGCTTTTCCTATTTGTTGAGATTAGTTGTAAAACATGGAATTCTTATGTATTTTGTGATGTTAATGATATATGTTGTTCCAATTCATGTTAGTATTCAATTTCTATGCTTAATGCTTGCTTTGGATTGTTCACTCATGCATGAATTTTGGTTCTTGATGTATTGAGAAATATGAATTGAACCTAGAACTGAAATTGAACACCTATTGGATGGAATTGAGATGTTTGTGAATGCATGAGAATGAAATGGATGAATTCTAGTCTTAACAAATTGTAAATACTCTATGTTAAATTCCTTGCACACCAACTGTTTGATAAAATACCAAAAAGAGTTTCTTGTGTTTTTTGTACACTTTGATGTCTAATTGAGTTATAAAAGGAAGAATTGTCATGTGTTGCACAAGTCCCTTGGGAGAGAATGATATTTATCACTTGCTACGTTGCGACCGGTGCACTTGTCATTGCTTTTGCAGCTAACAAGTTTTTGCGTGGGTCGGTACGAGGTCAACATTGGCTGATTTTGCTGTCGAGTTACCTACAGAGGAAGGGGGAGTAGGACGTTGGAGGCTTTATGTGGATGGGTCGTATAATAAAAATGGGGGGGGGGGGGGCAGAGTTGTACTCGAGGGATCGCACGGGATACTTGTCGAGCAGTCATTACTTTTTAAGTTCAAAGTTAGTAATAATCAGGCGGAATATGAGGCTCTGTTGGCGGGCATGGAGTTGGCACGAGACTTAGGAATTGAATTCCTAGAGTGCAGGACGGATTCTCAATTGATGGAAGGGCATATGAAGGGCAATTTTCAGGTCAAGGATGATTAGTTGTTACAGTACTTTCACAAGGCTAAGCAGCTGGAAGCTCAGTTTAAAGCCGTGGAGTTGAAACATATTTCTCGGGAGGAAAATATTCGGGCAGATAGGTTGTCTAAGCTAGCCGGGGGAAAGGAGAAGGGGAAATTGTCTTCTGTTATTAGACAAGTGTTAATGAAACCAACCATTGATTTCCTTCTTGTGTGTAACACCGTCGGGCAAAATGATTGGAGGAAGGAAGTGATTCAGCTGATGAAGGAGCAGGACGGTGGGGTAACCATTCCAATGAAGGAAGGGAAGAAAATTGCTAGATACATTATGGTGGGTGAAGATTTGTACAGAAGAGGTTATACTACGTCGATGATGAAATGCTTATCCAAAGAAGAGGCGGACTATGTTATGAGGGAGCTGCATGAAGGGATTTGTGGCAGACATACCGGCGATCGAGCGCTCAGAGAATGATAGACGAATAAAGAGCATTAAAGGTCAATCAATGCAGTGAAAAACGAAACATGGGGCGTTAATGGTCAGAGAACGAACAATTAGAAATAAAATATACGAAATGAATATGGCATTAATTAGCAGGTAACAATTGTCGTTAGGAATCAAGTTTATAAATATATGATGGGTGTCCAGATAAAAGTACTTTTTTTATCTAAATAATTACAGCGTTGAGACTTTTCGAACTAAAAAACTAACTTGAGCGTCGGGGTGTTTTGCCTGCAGGAGACCACCGATCGGTGTAGTGGAGTTGATATCTTGAAGGGGATCGCGGTGACATCGCAGCAGGAAGAAAGAAGCGCAGTCTCGGACCTACTTACAGAAACAATTTTGATTAAGAAAAATAAAATAAAATGTTTGTAAACAATTTTATGTAATATATTAAAAAATTATAAACTAACATTGTTACAAAATGATAAATATATTGTTTTCTTTTCTTAATTATAATATAATACATTCGCAAATCTTTCAACAAGTACTTAAGATCTTGTTATGAAGAAATTCTTATAGTCGAATAAAGGTACATATGTTGATGCCTTTGTAAATACAATAATTTATTTTGAAAGTTGTTGAAACAATAAAGGGTAAAATTACATGACGAATATTCTATCCTTTTGAAAGAATAAGTTACCATTAAGAAGCTGAGTTGAAGAAAAGAAATAAAGTTCTTGTACCTTTTTAAATAAAAATCCTCTTTATAATGATTCAAAGAATACTTGGTTTCCAAAAAATATGTCCCTTAATATAATAATAATTGTTAGTGTTATTATCCATATGATAATTAGTATGGTTATTTCGATTTCAAATTATCTCTTCATTAAAGGGAGTAAGTAATTGAAAGATGTGAATATCATGAAGTATTTACAATTCCTAATTCAATAAATAAATAAGGAACGATCACAATGTGTTATGTGCTTTTCATTGTGTCTATAGTAGACATTACAAAGGGAAATGTTTCACCCTAATTTGACAAATTAAGAAACATACTAAAATATTGAGTGATATATGTTGGTTATGTAATTCTTATTTTATTTCTTGTAGGATATATTCAAAATTGTAAATATAAATGCTATTAGTTGGGTTTGAAAAGCATTATGGAAAACAAGCAAGATAAGAGAATGCATTTTAACCCTAATTAAAGCTAGTTGAAACTTGGTCATTAGGAAGCAAAGACAAACAAGGAAAATATTATGTTCAAGATAAAGAAAAGCATGTGCGTGATAAGGAAATAATAGTTCAAAAAGTTCATTGATTTTATTAAAAATTGAAACATACACACGTTTAGGCTTCAGTTATTTGAGAACTGATACCTTAAAGTTCCTATTAATTTAAAAACTGTCATTAATATTTATTTATTTATTTATTTTTTAAATAAAAGTTTATACTTTTTATAATCGAAGCATAAATGTGTTTAGTTACCAAAAACAAAAACCTATTTTTGTTTAAAATTTTACTCACGCCAAGAATTTTTTCCACAAAAGTTGTTTTCCTCCCTCCTTCGCGACGATAACCACTACTGCAGATTACCATCAATATCCTTGATATTTCTTTATCATGCTGTCAAGTTAAACATGTATGATAACATAAAAAAACGAAAAAAAAACACTATATTTCAGGACATTTAAACTAGAAAAATGTGTATGCTGCCATAACAGAATATTATACAATCTACTATAAAACATAACTGAAGCCCACGGTCAGGACCTTTTCAACAATCACTAAATAAACACACTCAAATAAATTACTCAAAAACGAAAATGTAATGAACCCAAAAATCTGACCTTTCAAATCGAGATAAAACGTAACTCAAGCCCAAAGTCAGCACCTTTTTAACAATCACTAAGTAAACACACTCAAATAAATTAGTAATCTTATTCCAGAAATCCAAACAAATCAAACAAAAACGAGAATGTAATGAACCCAAAAATCTGACCTTTGAAGTCGAGAGCGGCAAACCAACACAAAAAAACAATGAGAAACAACAATGGTGAAGATTGCAAAATCAAAAACCAAAAAATGGAACCAAGAATATGAAGGACAAATTGCAAAATCAAAATATCTTCGACCAAAATACGAAACCAAGAATATGGAGACAGCTTGCAAAATCAAAATGTCATGAACCAAATTAAAGGAGAAGAGAATCGAACCAAAGAAAAAAAAACCCAACTACAATTTCAACCCTCATAGAATAACGAAGGCCAATGGAAGAATTTCTTATTTTCGCATGACTACAACACCACAAAACATTAAGTTACCAAAAGAACGTCAAAATTTCCAGGTGTATAAAAAAACAATAAGAATAGGTAATTTTGATATTTTCACAATACTAAATTTTTATCTAGGTACTAGGTATAGCAGATTCAACAATCTTATAATCAAAATTTACTGCAGATATCTTTGTTTACTATAAATAATCAGTATAAAATATTATTCAAAAATATATCCAGTTTGTTAATTAATCCTAAACAAATAACATCATATTTAAATATAATCTCTTTTTAAATTATTGTAAATCCCGAAAATGAATCAAATAGTTTGTTTTTAGAAAAAAGTAAATTAAAAAACTCTAAGACACGTTTACAATTCTTTTAATCTATTTTCAATTATTTTAATACCAGTTTAGTTTCTAAAGCACTTAATATTTGAATATCCGAACCTGACAACACTCGTTCTCTTAAGCAAGGTTTTCATTTTCGTGAAATGACTAGTCAAGTTTCTCCATGAAACGATTATCAGGAGTATGAGACCCTCTGGAAGGCTAAAGCACAAGCAACAGGAAGAGAAAAGGAAATATTTTTCTCCATACTTAGAAATGATAGCACACAACAACAAATCAAAGATATTGGAACTCTTTTCTGTATGCAACATTGACATTACCTCCACTAGCATCAATCTTTCTTTTGACATCTATTCCATATAGTTTATTGATGTCCACCACATGCAATCAATCTTTGTCACGCGCCCACTACCACAGCTTCCACCAAAATTCTAATCTTCAAGAAAAAGCCACCACCACCCATCCCAACTACATATGTGCTTTACGCAATATATATATATATAGCATTGTCTATCTCTTTACTTAGGCGTTATTTACTTAAATAGATATAGAAAGAGTGATCGAGGAGATTTGAAAGAATTTGAAAGTAAAATTTTTTGTTGTTTATTTGAGTGGATTTGGAGGTAAGTCAGAGTGAATTTGAAAGTAAAGTTTGTGAGAATTAGTGTAGGATTTGATTGACACAAATTAAAAAAATTTACTTCCAAATTCACTTTCATTTACCTCCAAATTCACTCAAATAAACAATAAAACAATTTACCTTCAAATCCTCTCAAATCCGTTTCAATTACTCTTTCCCAAATTCATTCAAGTGAAGAAAGTCTTAATGGACTTCCAACTATAATACTTATAGATCTTTTCATCTTCCCACAAAACCAATCACTAACCTTCTCAGACCAAGTGCTAGTATGTGCGGTTAGCACATAAACTTAAACTAATCTACCGCAGAAACTACAAAGCAGAATAAGCATCATGTGTATGTTTATAACCTCATTGTCTCTCATAACAAAGTTATTGGTAATGGATTCTTAAATTTAAAGAACTAAACTTTTATATATGCAGTTTTATTATTGGAGCAGTTGTTGTGATAGTTTTGAATAGGAACTGGGACTAAGTGATTTTACGTACTAGTGTTATTAATAATATGCTCTGGATTACATGGAGTGTAAAAAAATTGCTGTGTGGGGACAAATTGCACTTGAAGGGAAATCAAAGTTACAGGTCTTGTTTTCATTCATCATCACCGTGGCCAAACTTTTGCAGCTTTGTGGAAGGGTTACGGGATTCTGCGGCTTGGAGTTTGTTAGTGAGGGTGGGGACTATATTGTACTTCATTCAGGTTTGTGAATAGGAATACACGAGTGTTTCCAGTGCATTGAGAAGGGTATAAAAGGGTGGTAGAAGGTAAGGGCTATGCATGCTCATGTGGGAAAACCAAAACATGGGGGTCGTGAGGAGTGTGTTTGGGGTGTTTCTGGTGACTGCTGTGATTTTAGGCCCTTGTTTAGGTAATGTGAAAAATGATTTTCATGAATTAAAGGGTGACAAGGGCATGGTCAACTCTACCGCTGAAGTTTCTCGTGCTTTGGTGGGAGATGTTGGTGTGAGTGGG
This sequence comes from Vigna umbellata, assembly GCF_029865625.1. Classification (NCBI taxonomy): domain Eukaryota; kingdom Viridiplantae; phylum Streptophyta; class Magnoliopsida; order Fabales; family Fabaceae; genus Vigna; species Vigna umbellata. The sequence continues at coordinate 86,962,042 of NC_142165.1, read as the reverse complement.
ACAAACTCGTCGGAAGTGTTATTAGGTGAAATGAAGGTCAGTGGGGGGAACGGTGGAAAAGGAGGAGGTAGTGGCGGAGGTGGAGGAAATGGAGGTGGAGGAGGTGGACATAAAGGGCGAAAAGGAAAGGGTGGAGGAAGTGGCGGTGGAGGTGGGGGTGGAGGAGGTTCAGGTGGTGGAAGAGGAGGAGGAGGAGGAAATGGACAAGGTCATGAATGGGGTGGAGGAAGTGGTGGAGGTGGAGGAGGGGGTGGAGGAGGTGGAGGTGGAGGAGGAGGAAATGGATGGGGAGGAGGAAGTGGAAGTGGGAGTGGTGGGGGTGGAGGAGGAGGGGGAGGTGGTGGTGGTGGTGGAAGTGGGGGTGGGGGAGGAGGAGGAGGAGGTAGTGGTGGAGGTGGAGGAGGTGGTGGTGGTGGTGGTGAGGGTTGGGGTTGGGGTGGAGGTGGTGGGGGAGGAAATGGCAAAGTGAGATGTTGGGTGTGGGGATGTGGTAAGAAGAAGTTAGAAGAAATTGGGTCCAAAAATTCTAAGGGATAAGGGTTAAGGGTTAATTGCTCTCACGAATGACCAAAGTATTTGTACGTGGTTTTGTTGTGTTTTCTCTACTTAATTACCATATTATATGACATGTGCCAATAAATTCTCTATAGGGAGGGTGTTGAGTTGAAGTTTCCCTAATATTAGTTATTTACGTTTGGTGAAAAAACTAAAATAGAGTGAGATACGTCTTGTTATACAAAAGTTTTGTATGCTATTTCCATCATAATAAAAGGCTAATTTTGATTGGTTTATTCTTCATCTTTGCACACTCTTTGTCCTCGTCTTTGATCATGCTAGATGTTTCACATTTCAGAGAGAATTCTGCTGTATGATCCAACCATAACTAATTGTCTCTATTTGCCAGTCATGCTCATCACGAACCTCATAATAAACAAAAAATTGCTCCTTCAATTATATCCATGTTAAAACCATGAATTGTTTCTGAGATGAAATGTAAGAAAGGCAAAAGGAAATGCTACGGAGAAATATGAAGAATTGAGAACCACCTTTTTTTCTTAATTAATAGAACTCAATCATGAGTTTGAATCTATAACTCGGCTCTCAAAGTTAGTTCATAAATTCATAAATAATCTCAGAACATGATGCATACATTGGATGATATTCTGCTTCAGTAAAAGATTTAGACATTGACTCTTACTTCTTGCACTTCCAACACTTCCAAGAGATTATAGAATCGCCTAAAAACATGCACCAAGCAATTGTAGAGCATTATTGTAGGCCTTAAGGTTTGATGATGCACTAGTAGGGAAGAAATGTCAAGTTTGATGATAGTTAGGTAGATAAAACTTCCAACCAACTTTTGTTAGAAAGTAAGGTTTGGTAGAAGTTCCCTTAAACTCATCTTAATTTTACATTAATTTCTATGGGAGTTTCTACCAGAGATTAGATAATTGGATGAGATCTTAGATAGATTTGTGTTGACTGACATAAACGCCTTTTTTCTAGAAAAGTACTTCTAATCCTAAGAAGTCATGCGAATGGTTGAATGTGACAATTTGTTAATTGAATTGATTGCTATGTAATATAATATGTTTATTGAATTGATTTCTATGTAATATAATATGTTCATTGAATAAGTTTCAATACATACGCTTAATGAACTAAATTTTTATATAATATGATTAATGAACTGGTCTTTATATTAATTGGTAACTAAAATGGTTTTTATATAATTATTTTTTGAATGTGTTTGTATCTAATTAGTTACTGAATTATTTTTTTCATAAATAATTATTAGAAATTTAAAGTTGAGTCTCAGTCTTTACATTAAATAGAAAACTGAATAATATATAAAAAAGAACATCCAAAAGTTAATTGTATTAAATTATGATTTAATTATAATATTAAAATCTTGAATGAGTTAAAATCAGTGTGAAATTTCCTTAATATATCTCTTCTTAAAAGACTCTGGTATTATCAAAATTAATGATAGATTAGTTTTTAATTTTACCAAAACATTATCTATTTAATAAGAAATTATCTCCAATTGAATTAGTTATTACCTTTATTATTTATTATTTTAGTAACTGATAATTTGATTTTTAAAAGCAAATTTTCTTGTTGTAATTATAGGAAATGGTCAACTGTTAATAGGTGAGAACTCCTTTTAAGTTAATTAGTTGTGAATAAAAATGTAGATCTCATTTACTTAAATTTATGAGTGCTATATGATATGATTTAGTTTGATTTTAGACTAAAACTAATAAAAAAAAAGGATATGGTATGGCTTGTTGTGGTAAAAACTAATGGAATTTATACCAAACGGCTTGAGTTGATACTAACCGACTGATTTTGATGAAAGAGTTAAAATAATACATTTAAAATTTATGTATTTAATTATGGGGTTTGCTAACTTGATTAAGCTTAAGAGTATTTTAATAATTTTCATTCTCAAGCGAAACTGCTAAATCCTTGCTCACCTTTCTCATTCCTCTCATTTCTTTTTCATCTCTCTCCCTCCGACCTTTTCTCTCTCATCCCTACTCTAGTCGCAATTTAAAAAATCAGAAACACTTGCCATTAAACAATCTTACAAAAAATAATATTATAATGAGTTTTCATTTTATAATTTTTGTCTTATCTAATTTTATTCAATTTTTACAAACATAAACGAATTGGTAATTGACCTGGAAAAAATCAGAAATACTCACGGTTAAACAATTTTTTACAAAAAATGATTTTTCATTTTATAATTTTTGTCTTATCTAATTTTATCTAATTTTCACAAGCATAATGACATCAAAGGAATTGGTAATTGGCCTGAAAAAAACTCAGAAACACTCAGTTCTTAAACAATTTCTTACAAAAAATGATTTTATAACGAGTATTCATTTTATAATTTTTGTCGTATATAATTTTATCTAATTTTTACAAGCATAATAACATCCGAAGGAATTGGTAATTGGCCTGTAGGGTTTTTTTAGAGATGATGATTCAACATATGCAGATGATGAAATTAGAGAGGTTAGTGAAGATGATGAAAGAGATCTTGAATAAACCTTTGCCTGAAGGTGAATATGTCAATGGCTCAACTCTTTACAAAGACAAATTGTTTAACGGCAAGTATTTCTGATTTTTTCAATTTGGGCTACAGTATGATGACAGAGAAAAGGTTGGAGTGGGAGAGATGAAAGAGAAGAGAAAATGTTGAGAGGAATGAGAGACGTGAGTAAGGGTTTGGGATATTTTTTTTTAGTTTTGAGAATCAAAATTATTAAAATAAAATAGAGGTGCGTTAGCAAACCCCTTTAATTATTATCACTAATATAATAAATATTAATATATAATTTTATATAATTATAATTACAAAAAGAATTATATATATATATATATATATATATATATATATATATATATATAAAGGATTATATTTTGTTACTTCATATTCTTAAATTCATTAATAATTGAATTTGAAAAAAAAAATTCAATTATTTCTTTCTTAATGTAAATAATCATTGACAAAAACTTCATAATTATTTTATTTTTTATCAATATATTTATTATTTTTAATTTTAAAATTAAAAAATAATTTATTATAATCTAATCAAAAAGAATTTAGAGACTAAAAGAAATGTTTATGATATATTACATTAAAAATCCGTTTTAAAAAAATACATATAACATTACTTTTTCTTCTATATTCATTAAAAATTAATATACAAAGATTTATGATCTAAAAAAATAATGGTAATTATTAAACTAATATTTCATTGTCAAATAATACAAGAGAAAAATTTCTTTATTTCTTCTTCACTGAAAAAGAATAAATAAGAAATAAGAAGAAAAATAATGAATTTGTGTCTAAATTATTTTTTGGTCAGAAAAAAAACAAGTGAAAGTTAAAAATAAATACAATCTATATGAAAAAATTAGAAAAGAATAAAAAAAATAAAAAAATCTTAATAAATAAATTTATTATTTATTATTTATTATATTTGAATTTATGTTTTATTATTTATTAGTATGTTTTATAAAAGAAATAAAAAAACACTAATTTAATTTCATCAATTCTCAATATATATATACACACACTAATATAATTTAAAATTAAAAAAAATCTCAATATATTATTTTAAAAATTTCAAAAACATTGGGAGCCTGCATCCTGCCCCATAAAACATCCGCGTTAATACTTTTAATATAATTTTACTACGTATTATTTATTAAACAACCATCAAAACATAAACTAAACAATAAATATAATGTATTGTGTGATTTTAATTCCTAAACTGCTATCTGAATGGAACAATAGAACTTGGAGAGAGAGAGAGAGAAAATCCAATAAAGTCCAATTTTTCAAAATTTAAAATTTAATAAATTTGATTTTCAGTTTTAAATTAGATTGATTCGATTTTAAAGATCTTTACTTCATCTTTTTAAATTTGAAACGTAAATTATGCTTTCATTTATATTTTTTTTTAATAAAACAAATTCCCACTAAAAAATGCTACATCGATAGTGTGACAACTTAATTGCACAAAATTATAGATTTTAAATAAGTTCCACTATCAAACTTATCAACTTTTAATGCTGCCGATTGATTATTTTATTTTCATTAATTCCATTAGCCTTATACAGATATAGTGTAAAATAATTAGGATAAGTTCTTTTTTCTTCTTTTATATGTCTACTTATATTTATAAATTATATATTGAAAGTATCACTTAATTAATTTTGTCTCGCTAATAAATGTTTCTTTAAATGATATATATATATATATATTGTTTATATAACAAAAGGTTAAAATTTGTATTCGATCAAATAAAATTTTACTTTGACTTCGTCCTTTTTACTTGGTCTCTGAATCTTGTTTTGTCTTTAACTCAGTCTAAAGTTATTTTACAAGAAACACATTTTTTATTATAATATCATTGCTTCTCCGACTTTTCGACTCTTTTTTTTTTAATTTTTCTCATTAAGCTTTTAGGTTCACTTTAAAAAAAGTATGTCAATTCCGTTGTCGTAAAATCATATTTTTATTAGCAATCCTTCGTGTAATCATAGTTATTAAATGATCAATTTCAAGTCATAGTGTTTAATCATGATTTAAATCAAGGAACAATCCATATGTATTTATTTTATTTCTTACTTGGTAGATAAATTTAAGATTAAAATATAATTTATAAGGAACTCAGAAAACCTCATATATAATGTGCTGCAAATCACATTTAGACCCTTCTGTTCACCCACTCACTTCTCCTCAGAAACAATAAAATAAACAACATGCACATATAAATATATAATGATAGATACACAAGCAATTTAAACTTTATATCATAAAAAAATCTTCCCAAGAAACCAAATTGAAACAGTGATTTCTTTTTATAAAAGAAGAAATTGACAAAGGCATGGGTTCTCAATAAAGCAAACTTAGAATGGCAATAAACTATATCCATTTGCTTAATGTGTATTTTAAAAGAAAACCCAACAACCCAACATTGAATAAAATACAACACATTATAAATTTAACAATTATAATTAATCCATTGGTAAGATATTTGCACAAAAGAGTTGGTTAAAGAATGCTTTATCTATATTATAGAAGCCTCAATTAGCTTCAACTTTTGAATGAACCATCATCGCTTGTTCATCATTGTGTTTGATTGTCAACTGTTGTGATCCGTCGACAGTGCAAAGTTTCTCACTCAATAAAGTTTATGGCATAATCTTCACATTTAAGATGTTGGAGTTATCAAGTTTTAAAAGTTTAATCACATTGTAATAGTTTTATTCATCCATTAATTTGATGATAAATCATACAAGAATTTGTAATAGATTTTCTTATAGGGCTTCTATTTATCAATCCAAAGCATTTAACTGTATAATTATACATTTCGGAGATGTTTAGAAGACATTTTTAATTTTCTAAGAATTTTAAAGTTGGAAAAATGTCTTCTCTATGTTTGATTTGTGTTTTAAAAGGTAAACTTTTCAATAAATAAGGTTTCGGAAATGGTTTTTAGTCCGTTTTCACGAACATAAACATTTCTGCTGTAAAAAATAACATGTTATTTTTATTACACCATTTTATGTAATAATCAATTAAAGATTTTGATAAAAAAAAAAATAGTATATTATCTATACAAATTCATAAGTTCTAAGAATGATCATTTTTGGATAAGAGTGTGACCTTAACGTTATGGTCATAATTTAAGGTTGTATGGCGGTGTTGAACTACTTTTGTTAAACAAAAATTACCTTGATTGTGTGTCGTTGATGTTGATTAATCTTCTTTCTAATGTGGATGAAGACATAAATATGAGTCAATAACTTTCAAGACATGAAGGGTTCACTTATTACAAATCATCAGCAATTACAAATAAACAATTTTAACTATAATTTATTCAAGAGGACCTATTTGCCCTACAAATTACTCATAATTGTAATTAGCATAATTAATTTTCCATTAACATAACCGACTTAATGATTAAACCGTTCAAAGAATCTCATTTTGCTGAATTTTCTTTTTTGCATACATGGAAAACTTATTAAGAACAAACTCAACAAAATGGGCTTTTTTAATGAACCTTTACTACTTTTGTACTTTTATACTATAAATAGGAGTTTGTACATTCACTTAGTATCTTATTTTTATTTCTTTAAGGCATTTTTTCATACTTAGCTTTTAGAATTCCTTGTTTCTCTTTATTTTTCATCACCCTTTACATGTTTTCTTCAAACTTTTGGAGTATCTTTCAAATTTTTGAACTTTAATTCAATCATTGAATTACACTTTCCCACTCGATACATTATTTACTTTCCATGATTAAACTTTGAATTGCGATTTTATACTTTAATTTGAACCTATTTTCAATTATTAAACTCATAACGAGATTAGATTATTTAATTTTTTTATTTTTCAATGATGCAGTTTAATTTTCTATACTTTATTGCTTTTTTTATAGCTTTCTAAATTTTTAGGTTAACTTTTTGATTTTATTCTTCGTTGGTTGTTTCAGATTTTGTTTTATATAATTTTAAGTAGATTAATTCCTATTAGCTATTTAGAATATGAATATTTAGAAGTTCATATATTCCTCATGCTAGTTTTGATAATCTTTCAATTTTATCATTCTTCTTTTTATATCCTCTTTCAATTTTACGAGGTTGTTAGTTACTAAAGAACCGTCTATTTTTCCGTTCAATGAATTGGATAACGTGGCTTACAAAAAATGTTGTCTGGTCCTATATGTTTTTGGAGGATGTAATAACAACATATTTTTCAAAAAGTGAAATGTCTTTAAAGAGTTATTGAGATGAGGTAGGGCTTTTGAATGAGTTATGGATTCTTTTGAAATGCGCTTTGAAAGAAATTATCAAGTAGCAAGTGAAGATTATCTTGAATAAAACTTTTCAAAGCTTGTATTTGTTTAGGTAGCTTTTATCTTTTGCAAAAGGGCAAATCATAGTTCATCCTAATTCGACACGTTATGGACATGCAGGTTTGCTAAAAAGATATTTATTTCTAACTACTGAAAGTGAAATCAGTGTTTATTATTCCTCCTAAACGCTTCACAACTTCTCATTGCACAAACTAGATCACCATATCCTTCTCACTTTGAAACAAAAGCTTAAAAAAATACTTACTTTCGTAAAAAAACTATTTTCTGTTCCCAATTCCCGTCAACAAAATCAACAATTATCCTATTACTATTGTGGCTCTTTACATAAATAATTTTTAAATTAACTTTCCATAAACATACCAATTAAGGTAAACATATTCATCTCATTTTCATCAAGTACCTTTTACCTACTGCCAAGGGCAAATTTATTTCCCACAAATTTCGTCCTCCTAAATCTGCTCCTTATGCTTATGCATATGCAGTTTTTGTAACTGTTCAAACAGTAATATGTTTTTCTTTCTTTAAAATATTTTGAAATATTAATTTTAAATTATTTACTAATTTAATAAGTTTTATGTCCATCTTACTAAAATAAATGTAATTTTAGTCTTTCCTGAATATAAAAATATGTATTTTTAATAAACATATTAATCTTTTTATTTAAACTAAAATCGACATTCTAAAACACTTTTAGAAAAACAAAACATAAGTTATCGAAAACCAAATTACTGCAAACAATTAGGAGCTATATATGATGGACAAGAACATCTTGATTTCAGAGTAGCTCATACAAAATTATAAATTTAAGACTTAATGCTTCCAAAAGAATTTATTAATTGGAATATGTTGACATAATATAGATTCAAGACCTTAAATTATATGAATATAAAAAATAATAATTTTTATTTTAAAAATTTATATTTTTGAATTAAATAAAATACGGATTAAATGGTGAGTCTCATAAATTCTTATGTTATAAACAATTGCAAAAGATCTTAAAAATAATATAACACAAATGTGATTTAAAATGAATAAATTTAAACTTTATACAATAAATATAACCTACTTGTTACATCAGAGATTTCATCAGAAAATGAGAATATCAATTGACGTTGAAAGAAAAAAGATTAAGAAGGTATTTAGACTGAAAAAAATAAAATAAAGATAGTTCGAAATGCCACATACTTGTTCTTTTGTGCAACCAGTATACAAGAAAATTGCTTTGCGTACATCAGGGTAAAAATTATGTTAGGTGTTTATAATCTTTCAGACATATTTTATACTTTTCTTATTTCTATTTTCAAAATGAATTAAGTAATAATTTACTTTTTTATAAAAGCGAAGTTTAGAATGTAGACAAAAGAAAAGGAGGTTGAGTAATAAGATTAAGTTAATTATAATTTTATATGGAGAATGGTCAAGCCTGAATTATTTAAGGAAAGAAAATTTTAACAAAAAGCATCCGCAAGTAACCAACCAGCTTAATGAGTTACGTGGCGTATCATGTTCGATCAACATGCAAATTCAAAAGGAAAACGATTCCTAAACAACCAAACCATGTTGGTGCAGACATCAATAGAAATGTAAGAAGGAAAAAAAAAGATAAATAATAAATATGATTGATGATAATAAATCTGTCATTAGACATGATTATAGAATAAAAAGTTTAGTTTTACATTATTATTATTTACGGGTTAATTAAGAATCAATATATATATATATATATATATATATATATATATATATATATATATATATATATATATATGATTATATTATTTTCAATCAAAAATCTTAATATATTATGAATTTATATTTTGAATTTTTATCCTATTATTTAAATTTCTTATATTTACTTAATGTAAAATTTAGATTTACATACTTTAATTTTTAATACTAATTAACTTTAACAATGTTATTTTAATATTTTTGAAATTGATAATGTACGGTACAATATCTCTTTATGTACCATATGGTCTTTTTTGGGATTGAGCACCATCCAAATCGACTATCTAGGCCATTCATCCAAGCCGTCAATCTAGGTCGTCCACTCAAGTCATTCTTCTTCAAAGATGAACTGATTTGCGCCGAGTTCCTCTAGATTGTGTCCATACCTAACAGTACGGTCAGATTATTAGTGGTAATGACTCATTAAGCTTATAATGCAGGTTAAGGTGTGATTGAGCCGTCACTAGGCCAGCCAAAGGTAAAGGTCCATCACAACTGTTATAAATAAAGGTCTCTAAGTATGACTTGAGGGACATTATTCACATTATATGAATTACTTGTTATGCTAACCGATATGTTATATTATTGACTTGAACGATAGAGTATCTTTGACAAGTACTCACCCACACGACTTGGACAAGAATGAGAGAGAGTGAACAACGTAACTAGTATGATGGAGGACCATTAGGAAGACCATCCAATCTTCAAGACAACTTGGAATGTTTTGAGTGAGTAAGGGACTTCAACCCCTTACCCGAAAAAATACAGTATGTAAAAACAAAAATAAATGTTTTAAGATAAATATTTGTTCTTCAATAAAATTAATACCTCTTAACCTTCAATTGAAAAAGTGAACAAAAATAATTGTAAGTATTAATTTTCGTTTTTTTAAATCACGACTAAAACCTTATTTCTGTATATTCAATTGATAATATTATCTTAACCAGCTAAAAATAAAAAATAGTTATAAAGTGCTATACATTAAAGAGATAAACATGAAGCTAACTATGTTTCAATTTTCAAAGATTTGTCTGTTTTGGTTGAAGAATTTTCATATGGGATGGATACACTTGTTGGAACTATGAGGATAAGAAATATTAATGAAAGACCTAAAAGAACTAATGAATCAACGTTGAAGGGTCCATCAGTTTGCGATGACCAGTATGTGATCTTGGTGTTATGTATTAAATTTACAAAGACGATTCCACAAGAGTCATTTCTAGGATTATTATATTTCTAGGAGAATTTTTCAGCTCCTTAAAGAGCTCAGTATTCAAACCATTCAGTCGTTATTCTCCAGCTCCTTTTTTTCTTTTTCTTTTCCCTGTCACTCGTTTTTCAATCGTTATAAGAGGATTTGGTAACTGTGTTTATCAGCAAAATAAACTAATCAAATTAAAACATATTGTCTTACTAAGACAGCTACAAAAGAGATGAACGGAGAAGATGGAGATGTGTTGATATGTGAAAGTATAATAATTATACTGTTTTAAATTAAATTAAATTTAATTGAATCCACATATTTATCCCTTTGGGTTGGTTGGTACAATGCATTATTCCATTTATTATCCAATTTTGCTGTTCATTTTTAATTAAATTAATAAAACTATGAGATGCGTGCTTTTATTGGTCAAGTTGTTGATGTCATATCATATTTTTCACAATATTGTATCACTCACTACGTCAGCATCAGAATACAAATGCTAATCTAAATCTGCGAAAAATATTATGCAACTAAGATCCTCAAACTAAAGAATATCACTTCATAAACTCTACCTTTTCGGAAAAAAATAACTGTAAGTGATGTGATGATGAAATTGTATTGTATATTAATTATTTTAGGGGTAGAAGTTAAATCGACTAAGTTACCATTAAGTTATAATATTTGAACTGTTACACTTTTGGAAAAAAGTGTTATTGCACTGATTATTAATTATAATAACTTTTATTCTAACAGTAAGTGAAAACGTAAAACAAAAAAAAGAAGCAAATAGATCTTAAAATTAAAGCATAACTTTAAAACATGTGCTTCCGCCAAATTTTCAATAGCTATGATTGAGTGGTAAATATTAATAAAAAATAAACTTAATATACTAATGAAAAATTATAGTAAGAATCAAATAAAGATTTATCTTCAAATAAATTTTAATAAATAAAATAATAATAGTAAGTGAATAATATAATTGTTTATAGATTTAGTTGAAATCAGTCTTCCTTGCGAGGTATTTTTGTATAAGCTTTTTTAACTTTATATTTAATCAGTCTTACATAGGTGTAATTCGCTATATTAGAGGTGTAAAAGAATATAGCTTATTTGTTAGGCCTGATTTTTTTTTAGTTGTTAAGTAACTTAATTATAATAACTTATTCATACACTATAAAAAAAACGAATAAAATGTGTTAGTATCTTAGTTGATAAATCAAAATTATCAAAATTTATTAAATAATAAAAATTCGTTGATAAAATATTTATTATAAACTAAATCAAAGAATAAAAGTTTGTCAATAGTTATCTGTATCATATGAAATATTATCCGAGCGGTTATTGAATAAGATCGATCGGTCTATCCGCTATTGGTCAACCTGGTCAAATGGTTTGAGTCATAATTGGACCTACAGTGCCAATAAGCTACTTCAAATGGTAATCGGGTCAGCACTTAAGTTGTTAATGGACCAATAGTCCAGTGGATGATAAAATAATTAAAGATGTCTGGTTAAAGATATTTGATAAACCAAATCCAAAATATTTGGTTGAAGATATTGATAAGGCCGTTTTTGGGTAACCAACCGGATCTCCAGGTAAGTTGTTTTTATTTGATCTATGAAACACTTATAAATACATTGACAGGGGCAAAAGCCAGGTACGTTTTCACTTGCGCATTATTCACTCTCCCCTACTCTCAAATATTCAAATAGTGCCAACCATTCACTGAATATTTCATTAAGAGTAAAAGCTCTTCAACCACACGCCTAATTTGAGCGTCGGAGTGCCCTTTGCAGGTACATCCCCTCTTCAAGAAGGAGATCGATCGGTTCGTGCCACTACCGATCGGGTAACAGCAGGAGGTTGAAGGTGACTGAGCGGTCTAGGCTGAAGGAAGGCAGGCGATCCAGGCGTTCGGAAGCAGGAAAGACTCGTCAGAAGGTTAGTCTCTCGGTCCCGAAAATATTTGCAGAAACATTATCCTATATGTAAGTGATTAAATGTTGATAATCACTAATGTATTTTAATTATATATGTCTCTGGCTCTTACTTTTCCTTCTTTTCTTCTTTCTCATTTTTCTTTTACCTCCTTTATTGTCGTCACTTTCACCACTACAACTATCATGTCCTCTTCCTCTCCCCCTCATTATCTTTCTCCTTTTTTCTTATTTCTCTTCTTTTTCTCATATATTTTCAACTAATCTATCACAAATATTTTGTTCGATATGGTGAGAACAATTGCATCCACTTGATCAACAAATTAACTAACAAAATTATCAATGAATTTTGAGTTAAATATGTTTTTAGTTCCTGAACTTTGATGTAAAATTAAAATTCATCCTTATCTGAAATGTTGATACATTTTGATCCTCAAACTTTAAAAATGAATGGAAATAGCCATTTGAACCCAATTACATTATATTTTTTTGATGTGTAAAACGGTTTCTCATCTGGCATTAAAGTGATAACATGTCAAAATTTTAAACAACTTAACTGCTAGCATAAAAGTGATATAACTATTAATTTCCATCCATGTAATGAGAACATCTATCCAATTCTATACCTTTTAACCCTTGAAGAACATCCTTTTTTAACTAAACAATTCAATTCTTTTTCACTGATATGATTGAGTCTTCGGTGTCACAAAGATGTGTCAATGTCCATGACATTCACAATGTATTTAGCAACCAAAGATTTTGTCCAATATAGTTTAGCTAATTTTTCTCCTCTAGCCACAACCAAGTTACCTTTGTTAAGTTTTCACTTTCCAGAACCAAAGTGATTATCATAACCACCATCATTAAGGATATGTATAGAGGTTAAGTTAAAATGAATGTCAAGAGTATGTTTAACTCCTCTAAGCAAGAACTGCATTCTTATACGTTGGTTTGCAAGCAAACATCACCAACACCAATCACCTTAGACACACTATCATTACCTATCTTTAACACTCCAAAATCACCATAAGTGTAAGATGTGAAAAACTTTTTCCTCAGTGGAATTTATAGTGTAGCACCATTATCAATAATTCACATGCTCTCATCAGATATAATATTAATCGACTCATGGTCATGAAGAAGAATAAAATCACCACTTGTAGTAGTAGTGACACAATCATCTTCATGATCATTCTCTTTCTGCTTGAACTTCTTATCTTTGTTGTCCTTTTTCTTATTTCTCACCTCAATTTCCGTAATAAGTATCTCATACTAAGATTAAGAACCATGTGTTTTCCTTCTCATATCTTCATTAAGAGCACTACTCTTTGTCATTTGAAAAGAAACAATGTCATTTAGAGCTAAGTTTGTAATTGAGACCCTAAATATCCCCCAAGTCTCTAGTAGAGTATTCAATAATCATAGTCACAAAACTTCGTCAACAAAGTTTATACTCATTCCTCAAATTTAATCTAGGAGCCTTTGGAATTTGTTTAAATATATTTTTTTATAGTATCTAATGAACTAAATATATTTTAATAATTTGAAACACATAAGGAAGAAAAAGTGGTGTAGTAACATAATTGTAAATAAGATAACATTTATTATACTAGTTGTAGTTACAACAGGTATAGAAAGTTGGCATAGTGTCATTTTTATAATAAATAAGAAAATTTTCTCATAACTGATATAGAAAGTGAACGCGATGACATTTTGGTAATAAATAGGAAAAATTTTCTATAATAGTTCTAATTATAACTGGTATAGAAAGTTGATGTGATGACATTTTTGTAATAAATAAAAAAAACTTTCTATGTTGGTTCTAATTATAACCAATATAAAAAGTAATTTCTTATTTTTTATTTATAAACACAAACCCATGAGTCAATGCACTAGATTTGTGATTTCTATCTGGTGGAGTTAGCGCGAACTAAGGTTTATCTCTGTTGTGGTTTGCGAGAATGGTGGTGTACAAGAAGAAGACATGACACTGCTCAAGGGTGTGATTTGGAAGTCTGTGTTAGGTTGATCGCAAATCTACGAGTGTTGATTTGCAATTTGGGTTCTTGAGGTAGTCTCACAATATGTTTCTGGTTTAGATTTGGGGATTTAGTGAAGGAGTTACAATGGTTGATGGTGGCTTGCACGATGAAGTTCTATTGTCGCGAGGTGAAGCATTGATGTAGTTTGTTGTCTGTGTGATGGTTTTGTTCCAGGTGGAGTATGGCATGATGGAGATTAGTGGTGGTAGACGATAAAGTCTAAAGTTGTTGTCAGTAATGTTCTAATTGTTATGTTGATGGTTTGGTTTATATTTTATGATTGTTACACAATATTTGAAACTTGAAAAATTGAAAACAAAATCTGAAAAAAATCTGAATAACTAGGACCAATTCCAAAATAGATAATAAACATTTGGTTTTCTATATCAATTGTAAATTTAACCAGTATAAAAGAGATACTTTTTATGCCGTTTCAGAAACTAGTATAAAAAGCCAATACTTTTTATATTCCTACTTTTATATCGGTTCCAAAATTGATATTAATTTTTTTTAACCACTATAAAAAGATTTTTTTATACTAGTATCGTATCGAGATTTCTCCTTGAAAAAATAAAAGCCTTAGTAAACCCACGAGTGTATTTATAAATACAGTGAAATTTAACTATATATTCTTAAAACACGAACAACACATGTATCCTCTCTTGGTTGTATATAATAGTATCTCCATGATTGAAAAATTCATGGCTCCATTGAAATATAAACACTAATAGCATACCTTTTAAAAGAAATATAAACAAATGCCCTTTATAATGCATAAACCCATACATCTATTAAAAATAAATTTCTTTATTGAACTTTGTTTTATTAAATGCTACATCATAAAATAATATATTGCAGTCACGTGATTAAATGTCTTTAAGGTATGTTTTTTTCTATTAATAGTGGAATCACTCATATTTACATTTATTTAATATATATTATTAGAATTAAAATGATCATAAAAAATAATTTTTTTATACTTTTTAAAAAGAAAAAAATATTAAATGAATATAAATTATTTGTGTGGCTCATGTGTCATTATTTCTCATGTTTTTTATAAATCGTGGGTACGAGTGTTATCACTGCCTCCAAATTTGGTCTATTCAAGTCTTACGTTTAAAGAAACATGGGGTGACACCAACTTGTGACCATATATATAAACGCCATAGTTTCTGGCTTGTCGTAGCAACACACGGGTTGCAATCTACACAGACTCTTCAAACTACTACTTTCCTTGTTTCCTTCCCAATCATAATCAGCGCAGCACAATACCAGATCAAATTTTGTAACCAAAATCCGACACCATGGATTTACTTATGCAACTGAAAACCGTAATCGAACCGTTCGGTACGACGGTCTTGTTCATAATTCCGGTGACGTTGGTGCTGTGGGGTTTACTGTCTCGAATTCGCAGAAAAACGGCGCCGTATCCCCCGGGGCCTAAAGGCCTTCCCATCATAGGCAACATGAACATGATGGACCAGCTCACACACAAAGGCCTGGCCAAACTCGCCAAGCAATACGGCGGCGTTTTTCACCTCCGCATAGGGTTCCTCCCCATGGTTGCCATTTCAAACGCGGAAGCGGCACGTGAAGTGCTCCAAGTCCAAGACAACATATTCTCCAACCGCCCCGCCACCATAGCCATCAGGTACCTAACCTACGACCGCGCCGACATGGCTTTCGCTCACTACGGTCCCTTCTGGCGCCAGATGCGCAAAATCTGCGTCATCAAACTCTTCAGCCGCAAGCGCGCCGAGTCCTGGAACTCCGTCAGAGACGAAGTCGACACCATCGTCCGCACCGTTGCGGCGAATGTGGGTAAACCCGTTAACGTTGGGGAACTGGTGTTCAACCTCACAAAAAATATCATCTACCGCGCCGCTTTCGGGTCCAGCTCCCGACAGGGACAAGACAAGTTCATTTCAATTCTTCAGGAGTTTTCCAAGTTGTTTGGGGCCTTCAATATTGCGGACTTTGTGCCTTGTCTCGGGTGGGTTGATCCTCAGGGCCTGAACTTGAGACTCGTCCAGGCACGCGCCGCCTTGGATAGCTTCATTGATAACATCATTGAGGAGCACGTGGAGAAGAAGAGGAGCGGCAAGTGTTGTGAGGAAGAAAGTGACATGGTTGATGAGTTGCTGAATTTTTACAGCCGACACCCCAATTTCAGTAATCAATCAAACGACTTGCAGAACTCCATCACACTCACCAAAGACAACATCAAAGCCATCATCATGGTACTACCCTCATGCTATATATTTCTTTTTATTTTCTTTCTGTATATTAACTATTATTATTTGGAAAACAGCATTTCAGCGGTAGGTTTATAGCGAGGGATTCATCCGTTTAAATTCAAGATATTACAGATAGATACTATGTTTTAAACTTTTTTCTAAGATTTCATTTTCACGGATGAAAAAAATTATTTTCAAATGGAGGGGGTATTGGTCATTTTTTTTAAAGGATGTATTCAGTAGTAGGGAAAAGCTGTCTTACTAATTTTAATTATTTATCTCTGAAAAAAGATGATAAACAATTAAATATTTTCTTTTTGTTAAAAACAATTTAGCGAAAATTTTAAAAAACCATCCTCGAATGATTTCCGGAAATATAGTTCTTTAAATAATAAACTAAAAATGAAAAATATCCCTTTTCTACTTCATATTTTTAAAATTCTGAAAACTTTATACATTTTAGCAAACCCTGCCTGTACACACGAAAAGTTTTTGTGATAAAGAATAATCATCAAGTAAGATTTGTACATATTGTACTTTAGTGAGAATTAAAGACTATAACTGTTCCTAATTTTAACTTTCAGTCTATAATAAAAAATTAATATTTTGAAAGTGACTACTCGGTTGCCCTCATTTCAGTTTACTATTAATATAAAGGCGTACTCCAGCCAAATTGTTTAAATAAGTTTAAAATAAAACATCCTTTTATCATAAACAGGAACGAAATTATCTTTAATAACTCTTATGATAAAAAGAGAAAAAAATGGGTTATTTAATTTCTAGACTAATATAAATGCTTTTTCTCACATTACTACTTTCAGTTCAGAATATTGATGTCATTGTATATATATACACTGTTTTCTAAACAAACAAACAAACAAATGAAAATAATTATTAAAATTTTAGGGTGTTAGATTAAATTAAATGGGTTTGCTTGCATAATTTAGAACAACAATTATTTTTCTTTTACATTTTTCTTATTCATCAAACAAAAAGAAGTTAATGCTATAAATGGTGATTATATATATATATATATATATATATATATATATATATATATATATATATATATATATATATATATATATATATGTATGTATGTATGTGAGAACTGGTATCACGTACTTATTTTTCTTTTACATTTTTCTTATTCATCAAACAAAAAGAAGTTAATGCTATAAATGGTGATTATATATATATATATATATATATATATATATATATATATATATATATATATATATATATATATATATATATATATATATATATATATATATATATATGTATGTATGTATGTATGTGAGAACTGGTATCACGTACTTATTTTTCTTTTACATTTTTCTTATTCATCAAACAAAAAGAAGTTAATGCTATAAATGGTGATTATATATATATATATATATATATATATATATATATATATATATATATATATATATATATATATATATATATATATATATATATATATATATATTTATGTATGTATGTGTTTCGGTAGATACTTTTAGGGACCGAGAGACTAACCTGCTAACGCGTCTGGGCCGCTCGCTCGCTTCCAAACTCCTCCTGTTGGCCGATCGGTGTTGGCGCAAACCGATCGGTCTCCTTCTTGACGAGGGGGATGTACCTGCAAAAGGTACTCCGACGCCCAAGTTAGGCGTGTGATTTGAAGAGCCTCGGCTCTTGGTTGAATATTTAGTGAAGGGTTATCACTATTGAGTATTTGAGAGTCATGTAGAGTAAGTGGAACGTTTAAGTGGAACTTACCTGGCTTTTGGCCCTGGCTTTGTATTTATCATTTATCTCATGGATCCTGAGCTGATATAAGCCCAATAAAATATAAACAGAATAAGATATAAACAGATTACCTGAATATCCGGTTGGTTGTTTGTAACCACTCGGTTAATATTTCATACTATACATTATGCCCCCCAAGTCCGAGTTAAGCGGTTGGCTTTAGCCGTGGTTAACTATAGGACTGATGAGTTTGAGGGAGGCTGTGTTGGCGGAATTGAAAGCGTTTTACCGCTCGACTTTCAACATTAACCGAGCGGAATTTACCGCTCGTCCTTCAATAGGAACCGAGAGGAATTTACCTCTCGGTCTTCTACGTTAACCGAGAGGGCTTTACCTCTCGACCCTCGACATTAACCGAGCGGGATGTACCGCTCGTCCTTCAACATGAACCGAGAGGGATTTACCTCTCGGCCTTCGACTTTAACCGAGCGGGATTTACCGCTCGTCCTTCAACATGAACCGAGAGGAATTTACCTCTCGGCCTTCGACTTTAACCGAGCGGGATTTACCGCTCGTCCTTCAACGTGAACCGAGAGGAATTTACCTCTCGGTCTTCAACATTATCCGAGAGGGATTGACCGCTCGTCTTTCAACATTAACCGAGCGGGATTTACAGCTCGTCGATCGACGCTCGACGATCGACACTAACCGAGCTGGATTTACAGCTCGTCTTTCAACAGGAACCGAGAGGAGTTTACCTCTCGGTCTTCGACATTAACCGAGAGGGCTTTACCTCTCGACCTTCTACTTTAACCGAGAGGGATTCACCTCTCGACCTTCGACTTTAATCGAGAGGGTTTTACCTCTCGACCTTCGACTTTAACCGAGAGGGGTTTACCTCTCGACCTTCGACATTAACCGAGAGGGATTTACCTCTCGACCTTCCACATTAACCGAAAGGGATTTACCTCTCGACCTTCAACATTAACCGAGAGGGATTTACCTCTCGACCTTCCACATTTACCGAGAGGGGTTTACCTCTCGACCTTCGACATTAACCGAGAGGGATTTACCTCTCGACCTTCCACTTTAACCGAGAGGGGTTTACCTCTCGACCTTCGACTTTAACCGAGAGGGGTTTACCTCTCGACCTTCGACATTAACCGAGAGGGATTTACCTCTCGACCTTCCACATTTACCGAGAGGGGTTTACCTCTCGACCTTCGACATTAACCGAGAGGGATTTACCTCTCGACCTTCGACATTAACCGAGAGGGATTTACCTCTCGACCTTCAACATTAACTGAGAGGGATTTACCTCTCGACCTTCCACATTTACCGAGAGGGGTTTACCTCTCGACCTTCGACATTAACCGAGAGGGATTTACCTCTCGACCTTCCACATTTACCGAGAGGGGTTTACCTCTCGACCTTCGACATTAACCGAGAGGGATTTACCTCTCGACCTTCCACATTAACCGAGAGGGATTTACCTCTCGACCTTCAACATTAACTGAGAGGGATTTACCTCTCGGTCTTCAACTTTAACCTAGGACTTACCGTTCGTCTTTGAGAGGGCTTTACCTCTCTCCCGAGAGGGATTTACCGCTCGGTCTTCGACCTAGGAGTGCTTCCTAGGGAACGGGCTTTACCGTTCGGCTTTGAAAGGGTTTTACCTCTTTTTTGAGCTAGGATTGTTTCCTAGTGAAGGGGATTTACCGTTCGTCTTTGAGAGGACTTTACCTCTCTTCCGAGGGGGATTTACCGCTCGGTCTTCGACCTAGGAGTGCTTCCTAGGGAACGGGCTTTACCGTTCGGCTTTGAGAGGTTTTTACCTCTGTTTTGAGCTAGGATTGTTTCCTAGTGAACGGGATTTACCGTTCGTCTTTGAGAGGGCTTTACCTCTCTCCCGAGAGGGATTTACCGCTCGGTCTTCGACCTAGGAGTGCTTCCTAGGGAACGGGCTTTACCGTTCGGCTTTGAGAGGGTTTTACCTCTGTTTTGAGCTAGGATTGTTTCCTAGTGAACGGGATTTACCGTTCGTCTTTGAGAGGACTTTACCTCTCTTCCGAGGGGGATTTACCGCTCGGTCTTCGACCTAGGAGTGCTTCCTAGGGAACGGGCTTTACCGTTCGTATTTGAGAGGGCTTTACCTCTCCCCCGAGAGGGATTTACCGCTCGGTCTTGGACTTGATCGTTAATTATGAACTTTGCTGACGAAATTGGTAATTAGTGTTTGCAATAGGAGACTTCCCTTCGTTTATTGAATTCCATGATACTTTAAGCATGAAGTTCGTTTATGACTAGATCTTAGTCTGCACTTGCCTAGTTGATGGCGTGGATTTTGATATATATTTCTTCAAGATGTTCATTGCTGAAATTCTCATGATGATATATATTATGGTATATAACCGTATAATAAATGATTCGGTTACCAGATATTATGAATTGCACCGAATAAATCACATAGATAATAAACAAGGTATCAAAACCGTCTTGAGATTTTATAATATTGCTGTTGATAGTTATCTCTCACACAACAATTTCTTTGACTATTTTAAACATGCCAGAAAATGTTTCGGTTATAATAATTAGATAACTATATTTATAGTTATATACTATATTATATATAATATATCATATATCATATAATATATTATGGATTATACTATATATATTTAAAATATCTATAAAATAGTTGTTATAATATCTATTAGCAATTAGATATTTTATGAAATATTCATATTTCAAAAAATACTTATCTTGTTGATGACGTCTCACGTAAAATAGTTTTCACTTTGTCGAAAGTTTCTGGTGTTGATCTGAAATAGTGATGTCGAGACCGAACGCTCGTCTTGGTTTCTTGTGGTTTCTAATCATCTTTCTGGTGCTTTGTTGTTCCTCCATGCTCCTCGTGGTCATCATTGGGTTTGACGCTCGGCCCCACGGTGGGCGCCAAAATGTTTCGGTAGATACTTTTAGGGACCGAGAGACTAACCTGCTAACGCGTCTGGGCCGCTCGCTCGCTTCCAAACTCCTCCTGTTGGCCGATCGGTGTTGGCGCAAACCGATCGGTCTCCTTCTTGACGAGGGGGATGTACCTGCAAAAGGTACTCCGACGCCCAAGTTAGGCGTGTGATTTGAAGAGCCTCGGCTCTTGGTTGAATATTTAGTGAAGGGTTATCACTATTGAGTATTTGAGAGTCATGTAGAGTAAGTGGAACGTTTAAGTGGAACTTACCTGGCTTTTGGCCCTGGCTTTGTATTTATCATTTATCTCATGGATCCTGAGCTGATATAAGCCCAATAAAATATAAACAGAATAAGATATAAACAGATTACCTGAATATCCGGTTGGTTGTTTGTAACCACTCGGTTAATATTTCATACTATACAGTATGTATGTGAGAACTGGTATCACGTACTGTGTGGAGCATGACAGTGTGCATGCATAATTTTCAAAAGAATAAGGAAAAAGCATCCATGTGCATGTCCATACCGCCAGCATTTCTATTTTAAGTTTTCAACACAAAGGAAAACGAAAAAACTGATAACAATGGAACAACATGCAGGACGTGATGTTCGGAGGGACGGAAACGGTGGCATCAGGAATCGAGTGGACAATGGCGGAGCTAATGAGAAGCCCAGAAGACCTACGGCGCGTGCAGCAAGAACTAGCCGACGTAGTGGGCCTGGACCGGCGCATGGAGGAATCGGACCTCGAAAAGCTCATCTTTCTGAAATGCGCGGTGAAGGAGGTGCTTCGGATGCACCCGCCGATTCCGCTTCTCCTCCACGAGACGGCAGAGGAAGCGGTGGTTTGCGGGTACCACGTACCGAAGGGTTCGCGCGTGATGATAAACGCGTGGGCCATTGGAAGGGACGGGGACTCGTGGGAGGAACCGGAAGCGTTCAAGCCGTCGCGGTTTCTGAACCCGAATGCGCCGGATTTCAAAGGGAGCAACTTCGAGTTCATTCCGTTCGGGTCGGGTCGGAGATCCTGTCCCGGAATGCAACTGGGTCTTTACGCGCTGGAAATGGCCGTGGCGCACTTGCTTCACTGCTTCACGTGGGAGTTACCCGATGGGATGAAACCCAGCGAGTTGGACATGAGTGACGTGTTCGGACTCACCGCGCCCATGGGGAGTCGACTCGTGGCGATTCCATCGAAACGTGTGTTATGTCATGTATAATGTTTTGTTATGCAAAGAGCAAAGAAAGTAGCGAAAGTGTAATATGAATATTATAAAGAAAAATGGTGGTGAAGTGTTTGGGGACTTTTATTGTTTTATTGAATGTTTTTATTCCCCGATTATACGTGGAAGAATGTTTGGGGGATATTATTAGGTTTCGTTTCAGTGTGGATTAATGTAAAGTAGAATTGATGATGTACAACGTCATTTTGATCATTCAATCGTTTGCACAAACGTATCTCTAACTTCTCTCTCTTTAGAAGTGATAAAATATGTTTTGATGAGCTTCAAGATAAAAGAGATAAAATTAACTTATAAAAATTTTAAAAAAATGGTAAAAGAATTTCACAAATTATTGTATCATCCCAGTTTTATTTTAAAATATACTATAAATAGAGAACTAATTGAAAATTTATAAATAGATGTTAAACTTCTTCATTTTATTTATAATTTTATTTTACTAAAAAATTTAGATTCTTTGAATTTAAATGTACATGAAATTATACATTCTCTAATATAGTCATGTATCACATGGAGATGTTTAAGCAATGAGGTAGCAATAAATTCAAAATTATGGAAGATTTACATGTGTATAAGTGATGACACAATACTCAATTATAAAGTTGAGCATTAAAGAACTTAAGAATGTACATAAAATTGAATTTAGATTGTATCTCGCTCTAGTAACCTGTAGTTACTCAAGTGAGGTGCCACTCTCTCTTTTGAAAAGAAAGTTTGTTCAATCGAGAAAAGTTCATGTTCGAGCAAGTCATATGTTTATATTTGAACATTATTGTTAGCCTGAATTGTAATAGTAGGTTATATATATATATATATATATATATATATATATATATATATATATATATATATATATATATATATATATATATATATATATATGGGGTTTGCTAACGCGCGTACGCCTGTTTTTCAGTTTGTACATTTTAGCAATGTGTACCGGGTTTTAGTAGACAAAAATATCCTTATATATCATGGATTCTAAGTTTTAAGGTTAAGGGTATTTTAATAATTTTCATTCTCAAAACTAAAAAAAAAAAAAAAAGAAATCCCCCAAACCCTTACTCACCTCTCTCATTCCTCTCAACCCTTCCTCTTTCCTCTTTTTCACTCCAATCTTTTCTCTGTCATCCCTACTGTAGTCCCAATTGAAAAAAAACACTTGCTGTTAAACAATCTTACAAAAAAATGATTTTATAATGAGTTTTCATCTTATAATTTTTGTCTTATCTAATTTTATCCAATTTTCACAAGCATAAAGGAATTGGTAATTGACCTGGAAAAAATTCAGAAATACTCGCTGTTAAACAATTTCTTACAAAAAATGATTTTATAATGAGTTTTTATTTTATAATTTTTGTCTTATCTAATTTTATCTAATTTTCACAAGCATAATGACATCAAAGGAATTGGTAATTGGCCTGGAAAAAAAATCAGAAACACTCAGTTGTTAAACAATTTCTTACAAAAAAATGACTTTATAATGAGTTTTCATTTTATAATTTTTGTCGTATATAATTTTATCTAATTTTCACAAGCATAATGATATCAGAAAGAATTGGTAATTGGCCTGGAGGGTTTTTTTAGAGATGATGATTCAACAAATACAGATGATGAAATTAGAGAGGTTAGTGAAGATGGTGAAATTGAAGAGGTCTTGAATGAACCTTTGCGTTGAAGGTGAATATGTCAATGACTCAACTCTTTACAAAGGAAAATTTTTTAAAGTAGGGATGACAGAGAAAAGGTTGGAATGAAAGAGAAAGGATTGAGAGGAATGAGAGAGGTGAGTAAGGGTTTGGGGGATTTCTTTTTTTTTTTTTGAAGTTTTGAAAATGAAAATTATTAAAATACCCTTAACCTTAAAACTTGGAATCCATAATATATAAGGATATTTTTGTCTACTAAAATCCGGTACACATTGCTATATACCAACTGAAAAACAGGCGTACGCGCGTTTGCAAACCCATATATATATATATATATATATTAGTATATATAACTTTTGTATTTAATCCATATATATTTTTACTTTTAATATAACTTATTATTTATGAAAAAATATAATACGAAACATATTATTTAATTATTTAAGTCAAAAGAATTTTTAAACTTCAATATACTAAAAATGCTTGAGCGTTCCAAAATTGGGACCTTAGCCACTAAGTTAATGATCTAACTACAGGCAGCCATCCTACCATATATCTCATTAATTTTGAGTATTTTAACTCTTTTAATAATAATCTTTGAAAAGTACTGAGAAAAATATATTTACTAATTAAACTTATAGTTTTAATACAGCTATTCTTTATGATAAATATAACTATACAATTTGTATTAGAAGTTAATAAATAGTTTACTTTTACTTAGCAAAAGTAAGTGATCATTCTTGCATATCAATCAATGGATATCATGTACCAACCAACGGTTACTCTTCGTTTACAATCTTTATTTAATCAAACGTTAAAACATTTGATTTTATCTTATTGAAATCTGGTGTGAATGGTATATTATAAAAACGTCATTTCAGTCTACCGTCGCTTAAGTTTAAGTCATTTTATGGTGATAATATTTTGGCATCTATGAAAAGAAATATACCTAATTAATAACTACAAAAATTAACATTAATAATTTTTAAATTAAAATATCAATACGTATTTGAGTGAAGCAAGAAATGGTGAGTCGCAAAAACCCTTCCAACCTCTTTTCTTCAAGACGGAAGTGTGTTTTCACAGTTTCGGTGGCGCAATGCGATTTTTGGGTTTTTGCAGGTGTTGATTTGTGATTTGTGGTTGATTTGTTCGTAGACAGTGGTAGTGATTTAGGGCTTTGCGTTTTGATTCAATGAGGGAACAAAAATGGCGTTGTTGTAGATTCTGATGACTCACCGTGATTGATACGGGCGCGAGGTGGTGGCTGGAAGGTGAAGAAGATAGAGATCTAATGAAGGTGGCACAGTGAATGACGGTGTGAAGGAGATAATACCGACAAAAATAAAGAGTCGAAGTAGAAATGAAGAGATAAACTCAAAACAATAGTGAAGAAAATAAAAGCACGTTAAGCAAGACATACTAGGTTAACCAAAATAAGTAGAAATAATTTTTTTTAAAAAAAAATATTTATAATTTAAATGTGATTTCAAGAAAACCGTCAAAACTTACCGAAGGCTTCCGGAACCGCCGAAAATAAACCTCTATTAAAATCCAAATATTTTTGTAGTGTATGAGAGATATAAAGAAGTAGAAAGTGTTAATATTAATTAGTATGGTACAGTGAAGTGATAGAAAGAAGGAAAGGTGAAGTTGTTGTGATTACGTAATTTGGAGAGGGAGATGCATGCAAAGGTGGTTAATTAATTGAGGATGACATAAGGAGGAAACTTGAAGGAGAGGAAAAGAAAAGGGTTTAGGTGAGATTTCAAATTTAATATTTGAAGGCATTTCAAAAGTAACACTTTTGTGGGTCCTTCTTATTCTCTCAATCTCACGTTAAGGAATTTTTAACCAGAGTTTAAACCATCCGATAAACAGATAGTTATAATAGATTTATAGATATTTTTTATTTTATTTCAATAATTTATGAAACTGTATGAGAAATTAATATTTAAATTATTTTTTTCAATTTTAAAATGGAAAGTTTAATTAACAATCATTAGATTCTTTGAATTTTGATACATTGATACGGTGTTGTGGAAATAGGAACTACCTTTAGTGTAATAGTGAAAAGAAAAAAGAAATCTTTATAGAGACAATAGACAAATTAGGTTTTCGTCAACAATTTGTATAGACTATATGTTTTATGTCTTGATGTTTATATTAGTAAACAATAGAAATATTGTTATAACTTCACTTTATGAGTAAAAATTTTGTAAGAAAGTTTTATTATATATTCTCTAAATAAGAATTAATCCTCAATTTTCATTTGTTTGTATATATATATATATATATATATATATATGGGGTTTGCTAACGCGCGTACGCCTGTTTTTCAGTTGGTACATTTTAGAATTGTGTACCGGGTTTTAGTAGACAAAAATATCATTATATATCATGGATTCTAAGTTTTAAGGTTAAGGGTATTTTAATAATTTTCATTCTCAAAACTAAAAAAAAAGAAAAAGAAACCCCCAAACTCTTACTCACCTCTCTCATTCCTCTCAACCCTTTCTCTTTCCTCTTTCTCACTCCAATCTTTTCTCTGTCATCCCTACAAAAAAGTGATTTTATAATGAGTTTTCATCTTATAATTTTTGTCTTATCTAATTTTATCTAATTTTCACAAGTATAAAGGAATTGGTAATTAACCTGGAAAAAATCAGAAATACTCGTGGTTAAACAATTTCTTACAAAAAATGATTTTATAATGAGTTTTTATTTTATAATTTGTCTTATCTAATTTTATCTAATTTTTACAAGCATAATGACATCAAAAGAATTAGTAATTGACCTGGAAAAAATCAGAAACAGTCGTTGTTAAACAATTTCTTAAAAAAAATGACTTTATAATGAGTTTTCATTTTATAATTTTTGTTGTATATAATTTTATCTAATTTTCACAAGCATAATGACATCCGAAAGAATTGGTAATTGGCCTGAAGGGTTTTTTTAGAGATGATGATTCAACCTATGCAGATGATGAAATTAGAGAAGTTAGTGAAGATGGTGAAATTGAAGAGATCTTGAATGAACCTTTGTCTGAAGGTGAATATGTCAATGACTCAACTCTTTACAAAGGAAAAAGGCAAGTGTTTCTGATTTTTTCAATTGGGGCTACAGTAGAGATGACAGAGAAAAGGTTGGAGTGAGAGAGATGAAAGGAGATGACAGAGAAAAGGTTGGAGTGAGAGAGATGAAAGAGAAAGGATTGAGAGGAATGAGAGAGGTGAGTAAGGATTTGGGGTTTCTTTTTTTTTTTAAGTTTTGAGAATGAAAATTATTAAAATACCCTTAACGTTAAAACATAGAATCCATGATATATAAGGGTATTTTTGTCTACTAAAATCTGGTACACATTGCTAAAATGTACCAACTGAAAAACAGGCGCACGCGCGTTAGCAAACCCATATATATATATATATATATATATATATATATATATATATATATATATATATATATATATATATATATATATATATATATATATATATATTTAAAGTTTTTAGTGTTGTAAAATAGAGTATATTTATTGCAAAAGACGTATCTCTCTAGTAATAATTTAAATATTTATTTTTCTCCATTAATGGTTGAACGTTGCGAGATATCCTCCGCAACCCTTGGACACTTTTTATTTTGTTGGTTTCTCCGCAGATTTGAGCTGCAGAGGGGTCTATGACTTATACCTCTATAAATATTGCTCACATTTAGATCACTTTGAAACTCTCCAATAATTCATGAGATCCAAACAAAGTCATGTGGTAGAGAGAGACAAAGTCGTGGCCATGGTCAAACTTCGTCTCTAAAAAAATTCATAGTAAGTTTGATTTTATGGATGACATGATAATGATTGTTACATGCAATGAGATAATTTATAAAATTAAGTTGTTTCTAAGATTTAATTTTAAAATGTAAGTTGTTTATAAGTGAAGTAAATATGATTTTAAGAGTAAGAATCATAAAGAAGGAAGATAGTATATAATTATTATTGAGAAACTTTTTAAGAAGATTAGAAATTATGATTTCAAACGAGAGAATACCTACTATGATAGTAATTATAAATTAAAAGTATAGGAGAATTCATTTTTCAATCTTAGTATGCCCACATAATTGAGAACTTACTATACTTAATGAGCTTTTCTATACTTGAAATTGTTTATGCAGTAGGTAGATTGAGTAAGTACACTCAACGTTCTAATCAGAACATTGAAATGCACTTACAAAACTTATGAGATACTTAAAAAAATTCAAGATTATGTCATTCAAGTAAATTTCTCACTATACTAGTAGAAGGATAATGATGTTAACTAAATATCTAATTCATATGAGACAAAATTCATTATTGGTTATGTATTTACACATGGGGGTGGTGTGTTACAGGAAGATATGTCAATATTTTACATCTCTATAATTAATTCATTCCTCGCATAAATGTCTGAACAAAATGCCACAGATAAAATCATAAATATTTTGCATGTAATTTCTTGAACATAATTATGGTGCAACCATTTGAATTTTTCACCTAAAAATTACAGATTATCATTGGTGACCCATTTTCATTTGACAAACCAATAACGTGTCGAGACAAAACGAGTTAGATTAACTCGTTTTGCACCTTTGATCCAACATGTTCAAGTTACACATATGTGATCCCATTACATCTTTCATTAGCTGAATTATCCTTACATTCTCCATATGATAAAATGATATATGAATTGTTTATAGAAATGAAATATTGATCATTTTCCAAAAATGAATAATACCCTCAAAAAGAGTTGGGCAATAACCTTTGTCATAATCGAAGTTTTGAATGACAGTCTTGAAAATGTGTCTCAGTCGTTAGAATCTAAAGAAGAAATGCAGAGAGTAAGATCCTTTAGTTTCGACTATAATCATTGTTTTGTGGATTTAAAATTTTCCTTCACGTGGTCCCTTGTTAGTTTTATAAATTTTATAATGTTAAAGTTTGTACTTATATTGTTTTCGCCTTTTTTTCTTTTTAAGACTGAGATGATGCCAAAATTCATTTTGTCAAAGTTTAAAGCAAAGGTGCAGAGCTCAAAAAGTATTTCCTATATATGCAGATTTTGTATGTACACTTTGATGGTTATGATTTTGGTGCATGTAGATGTCTTAGTGCTTAGTTCTACTGGTAGTCAACATGGTAGGATTGAAAAAAGGATTTTGTGTGGTCATGGCCAAATGCTAAAAGTGATAAAAAACATTGCTCAACTCAATACGCATCTTCTTTATATCAATTTTAAGCTTCTCTTTCTTGTTGTAAAAGAGAGAAATGGTGTCGCTAAATTAAAAATCTTTCAGCACATTACAACATTAGTCAAACAAAACCAAACTCATCAGAATCAATGTAACATAATTTGAGGTGAATAAAATAAAAAAGATAAAGAAAACGTGAAATTTAAGAACTAGAAAAAAAAGGTTCCTAATATAAAATTAATACACTCCCCACATAAATGTCTCAAAAATCTCGAATAAAAACAGTCATAAATGTTTTGCATGTAATTTGTCAGCACGTAATTATGATGCAACCATTTGCGTTATTCTTCTAAAAATTACAAATCTTCACTAATGGCCCATTTTTATTTGACAAATCAATAACGTGTCGAAACAAAATGAGTTATGGTAACTCGTTTTGCCACTTTTGATACAACATGTTCAAGCTACACATGAGACCCAATTACATTTTCTAATAGTTGAAGTATCCTTACATTCTTCATATGATAAAATGATGAATGAATAGCTTATAGAAATGAAATACCCTGATTAATCATTCAAGAAAATATGGAGTACCCTCGAAAAAAATTTGTCCTATACTTAATGTTTCAATACGCTATAAAACACACTAGCAACAGGAACTAACCAAACTGGCAGCAAAACAATATGAGATCTCAACATATGAATGCCGACTAGACTATGTGTGCAAATCCTTCACTTGATCAGTCACACCATTCTCACTTCTTCCCACGAACCACCTTTTCTAGTACTCTCCACTAACTTCAAATCATTCCCTTTTTTATATTCAACTTCGCTTTGCACAAGAAAACAAAAAATGTGCAAATAAGTTCAATTTCTTGTAAAACTTTCCTTCAATGTCCTAATTCCAAAGTTAAACTTATCATATTAATTCATTTTAGTTTTTTGTCTGCATCATCAATATTGTTAGAGATGTAAATACAAAAAAAAAAACAGTTATCACTATTACATTCAAAAGCTACCAGAAAATAGACTTCCACTCCTCCCTTAGTTGAGATCGATGACCGGAAGCTCGCATTCCTCAGCGACCACTAGGAGACGGCATGGAAGCGTACCATCAACGGCGTGGAGGCTTCGAGGCGTTTAGGGTTTCGACGAGTGAGTTTTGTGCTCTGGAACGAGAGAAAGAAATGTTGTGCAGGACGAGATTGGAGAAATGAAATGGGGGACGAGAGAAAGAAATGTTGTGCAGGACGAGATTGGAAGAACTGAAATGGGGACGACAGAAAGAGGTTGTGCGCTCTGAACGAGAGAAAAACGTTGCGCTCAAGGACGAACAGAATGAAAAAAGTGAAATGAAAGGGGGTTTTGCACCTATTATGATAGGTGTTTTAATATCTATCATAATATGTTTTTCCCGTAATTTCCATTTTGCCACTGCGCTCAACTTATTATGATAGGTGGCTTTTACTTGTCATAATACATGTAACTTTTATTACGAAAATGTCACTGCTATACCTATTATGATAAAAATATATCTTAGTTTTATTACAAAATTGTCACTGATCAATGTATTATGATAGGTGGATTAAACTTATCATAATAGCTCATCATGGAATCCTTTTTTTTTTCCACTAGTGACATAATTACGGTGCAACCATTTAAATTATTCCATTAAAAATTATGGATTATCACTAGTGACCTTTTTTATTTGACAAAGCAATAATATGACGAGCCAAAACGAGTTAGACTAGATTGTTTTACCACCTTTAATACAACATGTTCAAACTACAGAGGTGACCCAATTATATTTTCTATTAATTGAATTATCCTTACATTCTTCATATGATAAAACAATGTATAAACAGTTTATAAAAATGAAATACCTTAATTAATCCTTATATGATAAAATAATGTATGAATAGTTTATAAAAATGAAATACCTTCATCGATCGATCGTTCATGTTATTTGCTATTCCACAAAACTAAGTTTCCTAACCAGTAATGCTTTTCTTTTTATCATATCTCCAACGTAATTTATGTTGCAAAATCTTAAGTTTGTGTTCCTTTGAAGGATAGACCGAAATTAGTAATGGTAAAAAGATAATAAAAGATTCATTTAATTGTTGTTAAATGAAGTTCTTGGATCATCTTTAAAGTGAACACTTAAGTCTACAGCGAAACATATATCTAATCTAGATTCACGGAACCAATTATTTGCTTGTAGATTTTGTTGTCTACTTCTTTTAATCATTCTATGTTATAAGAGAAGTTGTTGGATGTATTGACGCTTTTATTTTCTTGACATTGCGTAGTTAATACTCCTTTAAAAGCATTTTGGCGTACTTTTCATTTGGTGTATGTATATTGCACCATCTATCGCTTTAATTTGTAAATCCAAGAAAAATCTCAATTCTCTCATGTTTATTTCAAACTCACTCACATTAGCTTAAAGAATTTTTTACATAAAGATTCATTAATAATGTTTATTTCAAACTCACTCGCATTAGTTTAAATAATTTTTTACATAAAGATTCATTAATAGAACAGATATAATATCATTTAGATACATTTGAACAATAGTGAAGTTATCTTTCTATAACCATATTAGTGTTTATTTTTCTTCTTATAACATTTTCTTTTGTGAGAAAAGAACTTAGATGTTAATACCAAACTCATGGAATTTACTTGAGAACCATAAAGAAGAAAATAAGGTGTAGACACATGACAAACTGTAACTGCAGCTCAGGAAGAAAAAATATTATAATAGCGATGAGAGTTCCTTCATGTACAGAGCTTTGGGAATGAAAAAGTGACCTAAAATTACACTTCCATCCAATAACAAATAAATATTTTAAAATAACTATAGTAAAAAGTTGAAAAACTTAGGAACATTTTATCCCTATTAATAAAAATTGTCAAATAATATTAAACCACCTTTGTCAAATAGACAATATAAAAAAATATTTTACATGGGTAAACCACCCTTTTAATACACTCTACAAGTGCCTAATTCCGTACTGTCCGTGCAAATTTCCATAAACGGTTCAAAAAAATTCTTGGTATAAATGTTTGTACTAATGATAGTGTTACTTGATAGTTTACATCTAAAAACTAATATTTTGTACAATATCATAGTATGTTTATAATAAAAGTGTTATTTTATAGTACACTTGAAAATTTGAATTTATTTTATTCTATAACTTAAGAATGCCAAATTTATCATTTTGGTCTTCTATGTTTTTATATTTTTTTTGTCGCTTAAGTTTTAAAAGTTTGATTTGGTCTTATTATATTTTTAGAAGTTGTATTAAAATCATTTCAATTTAAACTTAATACATTGATGATTAGAAATAATTTAAGTATGAATCTAAATCTGAGTATAAATGATAAAATCAATCACCATATAAAAAAAATTATACACAACGTATTGAGATTTTGGATTAAAAGTTATGTTAATTCTTTATGATGAATATTTTCATAAATAAAATATCATTGACATTAGAGTTGATGGTTTATTTTGATGGTCAACTTACACTTAAGAAAAATTATACCATATGAATATATATATATATATATATATATATATATATATATATATATATATATATATATATATATATATATATATATATATATATATATATATATATATATATAATCTCTTTTTACCAATATCTGATAATATATTTTTCTTCTTGTGTGTTAAATGAAAAAACATTAGGTTATAACATGACTAAAAGTTGATTGTATAATATCTTAAAATTTAAAGCAAATTAGAGAGCATCTCCTTACAGTAGTCATTTACTCTAAGTTTTATAGATTTAGATTCGATCTAAATACGTGGAACCTAAAGTAAAATAATACTTTTATTCATAAGAAAATGCATTTAAATTCTTCCGCTAAAGTGTTCAAGTATTTATAATCCAATATGTTTGCGTTGTATTGATACCACAGTCACATACAAAATGTACAAATATTAAAAAAACATGGCAAATAAATAAACAAAAAGAATATGAAATGGGCTTAAAAAACAGGCCCAATTCGTGCCTACTTGGAGCTAGTTCCTTCCTGCTCCACAAATACCGACCAAAGAAAAATAATGAAAGAAAAGAAGGTTGATCCAGTATTGTAATGTAACTGTTTCTGAGGGAAGACAGATCTTCAAAGCAGCTAGGTATCTTCATGATTCTTTTCCACCCATTTTTTAAGTTAATAGAAATACAATTTGTTTACATCAAAATCCGTAATACTGCAAGACCAACTGCAGAAATCGAAACCAGTGTTCCTATGCAATATTTAATAACATCATATTTGGCTGCTTCCAGCTGTGCTCTTAAAGAATGGATCTCCTACATATAAATTAGGGCAAAGGGTTTTCAAAATGCAAATTGACAAATTGGCATTGGTTGAAAATAGCAACATCTGAATGTCACATAATTGCTTACTCTATCAAGTTTGTTTGTCAGATTGTTAGTTTCAGCATTCTGGTTAGCCAATTCCTCCCTTATTCTCCTGCATCAGCCGTAACAGATGAAGATAGGAATTTAACTCTAATAAAACTTATGTAATCTTTGACAATCACCACTTTATTCTTAACTCTTACCCCCTTTCAAGGTTTAAATCTAATCGCTGCCCAGCTGTGACTTTATCAATCTCATACCTACATCGCAAAACATGTGATTGTATCCTAAAATAGTAACGAAAACAAAAGACAACAATAGTTTGATCATGGTCAGTTACTAAAAGTGAAAAAAATCATACCTCAACTCACTCCGCATCTTCTCTATATCATTCCTAAGCTTCTCTGTCTCGTGTTGCAAAAGAGAGAAATGGTGTCCCTGAATTACAAGTTTTTCAGCATATTAGAACATCAGTCAAACAAAACTAACCTTATCCACATCAATGTAACATACAGGTGAATAAAATAACAAGATAAAGAAAACTTTTAAGACCTAAAAAAAAGGTTCTTAATATAAAATTATTGCAATCCTAGCATAAATGTCTCAACAAAATGCAGCAGAAACAATCATAAATGTTAGACATGTAATTTGCCAGCACATGAATTATAGTGCAACCATTTGAATTATTCTCCTAAAAATTAGGATCAAACGGACAAGCAGAAAATATTCTACACATATCTATTGAGTATTAGCAAGTATAGACAATTTACGGAACATGAGTTGGATCTTTCTATTTGGAAAAAGACTAAGGACAACAAGTTTTTTCGTTTTCGCTTTCAATCACAAAAATACCACATTTGAAAACAACCTTATGAGTCAAGTCTTTAGAAGACTTACCCGTTTAAATACACTCTTAAGTTCGATAACCTTGCATCCTATCACTCCTAGAAACACTTGAATAATTTCAAAATAACATAAAGCCCATTTAATTCAAAGATCTTCAAATACATAGGTTAACCGGACAAAGGGATTTCATAAGCTTATCTTAACCAATAAAACACTATAAACAGACGTCTAAACATAAAAAAGTAACCATTTAATAAACAATAGATAATTAGTATATCATCTTTCTTTTCTGCCTCGAAATTAAAGTTTGTCTTCACTGTCATCCTTGCATTTTATAACAAGTTTTACAAAGACCATGTTAGCAAGCTTCCCCACAGAAGTTTGAACAGGTCGCTGACTGACTATCTTATGCAGCAAAGTTAATAACTAAATAAATAATATCATTATGAAATGTAACAACATATTAGAAGATCATAAGTTTCTATTAAATCCCAAAATTGAGGTGCTTCTAGCAACAATGAATCATTAACCATGATCACACCAAGTACAAGAGGGACTAAGAAGTTACATGATGCTATGCAACTGATCTTATATCTTCGTTCTAACTACTTTCAGCTTCAGAGAACATGATCAAACAATGTCATAAGCAAGTTTTATTGTTGCATTATAACAGAGTCAAAAATAGCCACTTCTCATTCCTAACAAGGAAGAAACAGATGCTCATATTCACCAAGATATTTTGGAAGATCCATGCTCGACGTTTTATAAATAAGTAAATGTGGAAGGAATTTCTCATCCTGACTTATTATACTATAATACATGCAAGTCAAAATTATGCAGTAAAATAGGATGCCGGCGATGAATATAACCACCCCACACAATCCTTTCTTCAATCCTACTATGACTAGTAGAACCAGATCTTAAGACATCAGCTTGCACCAAAATCATAATCTTCAAAGTTTACCTATAATCCGCATATATAAGAACATATAAGAAATACCTGTGAGCTCTGCACCTCTGCTTTAAACTTAGATAAATTGGATTCTTGCATCATCTCAGTCTTAAAAACAATAACCAAAACAATACCAGTAAGTTATAAAATTTATAAATCTAACATCAGACAACATGAAAGCAAATTTTATATCCACAACAAAAATTATACTAAACACTAAATATCTTACTCTCTGCATTTCTCCTTTAGATACTAAGGACTGAGACACATTTTCAAGACTATCATTTAAAACTTCGGTTATTGCCGCTGTTATTGCCTCGGCTTGTTTTGAGGGTACTCCTTCCCCCTCTAATCTTCTAACCTATAAAAAAATTAAATCAAACTAATAAATTAAAGAAAACCATTTGCAACGCAACTTTTAAAATTGCAAATAAAAGTGAAATCAAACAAATATGAAAAAAATGATGAATTATTACCAGGGCTAAGGTGTCAACAAGAAACAAGTGTTTTCCGTTGGATTTCACCAATTGAGAAGAATGTCTTGACCTCGAAACAGAAAATGGATGGAATATTTCTCTTTCGAACGAGGACGGCACTTTGAATTTTGAAGCCCCAAAAGCTCCGATCCCAGATAACTGCCATACCCGCTTACGAACCGCGGCCATTTCCAATTCCACGAACAAGCCCCAAAAGCCGCACAACAATTTTCAGTCTTCGCAAACAAATCGAACAGTTAAGGAAACACAGATTTATATCGCACGAAAAGAGCACAGAAGTTTGTAAAAAATCACGTTTCTTGTCTCTCTTTTATCCTTTTTATATTCAGTAATGAAATGGGATAGGGATAGAAAG
This sequence comes from Vigna umbellata, assembly GCF_029865625.1. Taxonomy (NCBI): domain Eukaryota; kingdom Viridiplantae; phylum Streptophyta; class Magnoliopsida; order Fabales; family Fabaceae; genus Vigna; species Vigna umbellata. The sequence continues at coordinate 86,925,612 of NC_142165.1, read as the reverse complement.
GGTGAGAAAAAATATTAAAAAAAGAGAAAAAAAAAGGTTGAGATTGATCGATCTGGAAAGTTTAAAATGGACGGTTAGTTTAACCAATGACCAATGGGAGGAGGAGGAGAGAGAAGCTACTCCACGTTTTCAATCAATGGTGGTGTTATGATGAGTCATAAATCGAAAACACTGATACTAATCATACTAATGGTGTTTAATACCAATGGTGTTCGTAAAAGAAAAAAAAACAAAAACGAGTTAATGTATTGGATTTACAACACCATCTTTTTCTTCAAGTGCAAAAACGGTTCGAGTTATGAGTATTATAATTTCACTTTGTATTTTCTAATGTGCATTTTGATTTATCAGTTTCTCAAATAATTTATTAAATTGTAGCATAGTTTTCTTAATCTTCTATACTTTAGTTAATTACGCATGCACTAATACAACTTAGTTTTATATCTTAATTTTTATATGAGGACAACATTAGAACTTTATCATTTCTGAATATAGCTTTAGATCATATATAAAAAATAAGATTAAATATGATCTTAGATTGTTTATGTAACGAAACTGCTATCAGAAACACCTTTCAAAAACACAACTTTTGATTTTCATTATTTTGTTGTATATATAATAATGACAAGAAAAATTGAGTTTACAATTATGTATACTTATTAAACTCTGTTAAGCCAATCATAATGGGTTTCTTTTGTTATCCATTGTTACATCCTATTTTTTACCTTTTAATATTTAATTAAAATGTGTTGGACCCCATGGATTTCGTGCTGTTTTCTATAGTAACAAAGAGCAATTCCCTTAATGCTATTAGGATCCAATGCGATGAAGAATAACATTAAAAGGTAAAGAAACCCACATCCAAGTTAATAAATATACCCAATTTATTTATAAGAAAAAGCAACATAAATACAAATTTTTACATTTGAAACTAAAAAAGTAATACATCCTCATAGTAACGCTGATAAATTTCATGCATAACTTCTGAATAATGTCAAACTTCAATTTAAGGGTATGCAAGAAAAGCACCCTTATGAAAGCTTCACCCTATGCAAGAAATGCTGTTATATACAGGATAGTATGTATCCAATTGAAGTTGGTCTAAGATCCTTCGGGTAGCCCACAGATAAGACGAATGACCTTCAATCTCATCTGTCACATCGACCTGCAAACCAATAACAGACGCCCATCACTAAAACATAAATATTCATAACTTATGAATGCAACTTAGAAAACTAGTTTTCTAAGTCAGCGAAGAGGATGACGAAACATCTTACATTTTGGATCCCAGAAATGTCGACAGGTTGGATTCCAGCTAATCCTTTCGTAAGTAGACTGCGCAAATTAAAAAAATATATATATATAATGATAAATAATTATTTTTTATTTCTGTCTATTAAGATCAATACTTTTACATGTTCCTAAAAGAATGGTTAGCCAAATAATCACAACACTACGAACTGCACAGGTTAGCTAATAAGTAGAAAAATTCTCGTGATACAGCTCTAACACCTCATCTCCAAAAGCATTGGTCCCTTATGCACCTATTTGTATCAATGAATCATCTAATCCACAAAACACATACTGTTATAATAAAAATAACTTATATTTTTTTGATTTAGACAATGTCTTATCATGTTTTAAGAATTTGTATACATTTTCAAAATAAGCATATCACTACATCATAGGCAATGACATACCCCACATAATCATATAGTAATCTTAGGCGATACAAATGCCTACTACCACACACGAAAAGGTTCAATGTGAAGATTGACGACAAATCACGAAAAAAACATGGGCCCAGATCAATACCTGAAGAGGCGTCAATCAACGCAAGAAACGCAGTTCTCTGCTCATACTTACCAACTCCCACTTCACGTATAAAAATACAAACCAAAAAATTGATCGATGGCCATGTAGTGTGAAACTTCTCACGTAAAAAAAATTATATAATTTCATGCCATGAATTTCTTTTATCAAGTTTATAGGTCCTGAGGTTATGGTAATGCGAGTCAACTCGATATACATAACTTCACAAATATTTTACAATTATATTTCAAGATACCTGGCACGGAAGGCAACTCCAAGCATCCAGTCATTCCTCGAATAAGCATTTACAAATCTTCCTGCTACCATCTACGCAACACCGTGATGTTAGAAAATATTGATTCTCATTATACGGATGAGAAAGTTGCACTAAGAAAATTAAATGCCCCACAAACCTTTCGAGCTGCTTCCCAGTTCTCGTCCATGATTGGGATGGGTGCTCCTAGAAGTACAACTCTTTCTACTAGTTCAGCTGCCAATAAGCAGGGCAAACAATAATAGTGATAAGGTAACATCATTCAATGAATAAAGATGGCTAGAGTACCAAGGACATAATTATATGCAACCATCACTGGAATTAATAAATGAATAAAAGTACACGAACTGATCTGCTGATCTGATGTGTAGTCAAATAATCTAAACACATTAAGGATGAACAAATGAAAGGGGCGAAACTTGAAATACCTACCACTGTTTTCAGTTTTAGCCAAACACTGTAAGCACTTGAAAATAACTCTCGCCCCTAGTGAGTAACCTATAAGTGTCACGGGTCTGAAATTCAAACATCAATAAGAATACATCCATCTACAATTTTCTTGGAGCGGGACTAAAAGTAACTCTGGAATTCGTCAAATACCTATTTCCCTGCAATCCTCTTAACAACACTTCAGCAAGCAACTTACCAGCTTTGTTTGATCTGAAAATCAAGACTAACTCAGCATGTAGATCTAAGAATAATCAAACAAACAAAACTGATCATAACAAATTTTTCACTGAGTTGGTGAAGCCATCACGTTAACAACACCTTTTATCAAGAAAAAAAAAAAGCACTAGGTGCTCCTTGACATGCCAAATCCAGACCACCTTGACATCAGCTTTCAGATTTGCAAATGAATACACTTGAATATCAATGATCAATTAAATTGACACTTTAAAAATAACTTGTAAAATTACCAAGCTAAAAGAAAATCAAACTAAACTTGAACATGATGATCAAACAACAATGCAATCCCCAAATATAATTTTCTAATATCTTTAATGGTGAAAAGGTTAGGGGCAACTTCAAATCCCTCAGAAATTTAAGTTAGTCCCACGCAGCCATCAGATACCAAGACTCGGTCAAGTTAGATTGATTCACTAATTCTATAGTCCAACAAAAACAGTTGAAACCTTGAACTGAAAATCTAAACACTGATATCAAATGTGATATGTTGTTTTAAAAATTGACCTTATCCACCTATTTACAATAACACTCTAGGATCAGTAACTTTAATAGTCCAAATAGTACAAGCATAGCCCAAACAATAAGAATCATAATTCCTGATATTCTAACCATTTAGCACTTTGAATTGCATACATGATATTCAGTAACAAAAGAAACAGGAAGAAGCTTCTTCCCCACACTACCAAGCAACATTCTATTGTAGACAGAATCAGGAGACAAACCACACCTGTCGATAGCAATTGTCCATTTACTGTCTATAAAATCGGTCGCTGAAAGTAATGCAGCTGGCCAAGCCAAAGCGGTTAAGAGTGAACTCAATACAGTCATCATAGCCCCTCGTTTCATCAGCTCCATTGCAAGTCCTGATGCAAGTCACAGTAATATAAACGTCTTTGAAAGAGATACTTATGTACTAATAACTTAGTTTTATTAGAATCCCAAATCTCAAACCCACTTGAAGTAAGCCAATCTTGAATTGCAGTGCTCACAGAAATCAGATTCTTGGACTCCCACTGCAGCGCATACCTAACTTTCAGCAAGATAGCAAGAAAGGTCATTTCTATAGGCAAGGATGGTCACCATCAATCATAAGAATATTAAACACTACAGTTCCAAGATAAACTGAACTACAAATACAAGCTGATTTCAATAAAGAGTGTAACTTTTTATCAACATCAAGTTTTCCAAGGTATCCTTGACCATTGAAGGGTAATAATATTCACTATGTACCTCTCCAAGTTGTCATTATGACCTTCCCAGGGCCGTATAAAATCTTCTTTCTCAAAGACAAATCCAGAGACTAAGATCTCAACCCCTAGCCTCTGCAAGCAGAAGTTCAACAAGAAACTAATTTCAAAAAATAACCAGGTACAGATGTATTTTTTGATATTATAAGAAAGGTGGGGCAGAGTTCACACAAATGCACATGCACACAGAAGCAAAGTCCATAACTCAATTTAAGCAAACAAAGTCACAAGAAAACAGGAAGATGAAAGATATAAAAACCTACGCCTTGGTTATGGTTTTCTCCAATAGCCTTGAATTCAAACTCATCAACTCCCCCAACTCTCCTAGCCATTTTGCTTCCAGTAAGTCCTGCTCCTGCAGCTGGAAGAAGTAGAACAAAGAGATACATAAAAATTTCCATTGTTTAAAAAAGAATTTGACTGGCATAATAAAGTATAAAGAAATGCAAGATCAAGGAATCAACCGTCCTACAGATTGCTACTCTTATCAGAATAATAATATTATTTGTTAACAGATATGAACAAGTGTGTACTTTGAAGGAATCAAATGTACTGTCATTGCAAAACAGGATATATCAGATATTCTATAGACCCTCATGACTCCTCCAGTTAGTTACAATCTAAGTAAACACAAACTCTCATGTAACATTTGTATTTATGGCATATCCTTTTTAAGCAGTTAGTGTAAGCATGTAAATGGATAATTACAACAACAAAAGTCTCAAACTACAAACTAAGCTTAAAAATAAAATGAGAGAAAGGAAGCCATAGAAACGGGACATGATTGAATTCTAGCAAATCTAATAACATTATAGGCAAATATAAACCTCCAAATGATGCAGCAACAGCAACAGAACCAGCAACACTTCCTGCAGCGGTAGCAGCTGCAGCAAATCCACTTGCTCCAATTACAGGGATCAGAGTACCCAACGTTGGAGCCAAAGCACCTAGACCTGCAGCTATGGCAGGTGCAGCTAACCCTGTTGAATGGTCAAAATAAAAACACTCATAAAGAGCTGGTTCTTGTGGAAATTCTAAATTTCATAATAGAGTTACAAAAGATAACATAATCTCCATACCACCAGTAATAGCCAACAAAGCTCCACCAGTTATTGCAGCAGCACCAATTATACCACCCCGCTTTAATTTAGCCCACTTACTTTCTTTTGATTGAGTTTCTTCTTGCTTTGACTCTTGTGCCTTAATAAAAGCCATCGCAGAACAAGCAACCATGGTCTCAATGGCCTCCTACAAAAACCAATACCCATCTTAATCATTAAACATACAGGACGAGTAAATATGAGATTCTAATAACTGACAATACAAAGCAAGTTTATAACATGCAGACATTTGCAATCACATTCAACTTGAATTCCAGTAGATTAGAAATCAAGACAAACATATAGGCAATGTTCACCACAATCCATAATAGTAAGTCACAAGACAAGGCAATCATATAAAGTTATTTAGAAATCAGGCAATCATATAAAGTTCCATTCTAAAATTTCATCAAACAAACCATTTTTGTCCACTTGACATCAAGCCATGTTGCAAGCAGCCGCAGAGCCACACGATGTCGAGCATCATAGCCCTTCCTTCTCTGGCGTATTTCATCACCTAAATTTGACAAACAACCAGACAGAAGTTCATATAGAACTGTCACTTTCCTCTGATCACTCAGCATCATTACTTCTTCAATTGGTCTCTCATCAATCTCCCAACTAACAGACCCATGTTCTGGCTCTTTAGAGTCAACTAAAGGAGCAATATCCATTACCTTCTGAACTTCCAAATGATCATCTACCTTTTCACCATGAGGCTGAACCTCATCAATTGAGAACTTCTCACGACATTGATGCTCATATTCGCGAAGTTTCTCCCTTTTAGACTCAGAAGACTCCAGCTTTTGCTCCATTTGGCGTGTGATACCATTAACTGCACTTGACAAAGCAAGTTCTTGATCTAAAGTTGGAGAAGAACCATCGTCAGATTCTTGTGAAAGTAACCTCAAGAACTGTAACAATCACAAGCATTATTATTCTCTATTAGCAATATATCAAAATCAAGAAATATAAATTGCCAGTAACACACTCTCTAACAAACTATTTCCACCACAACTTCTACTGTTAATTGAAACTCGTTAGAAATCACAAAAACTGCGCAGGTGTCACTCCTTATTTGAATAACGAAACCCCACTAGTGAATGTACAGTTTTCAATACAATAAAAGAAAGTGTTTGTGTGTTAAAAGAATATATTGCTAACACTCTTCCATTTGAATATCAAAATCACTAATGCGTAATATCCTAACGAATGAGAACGAACAAGTAGTGAAACGTACCGGTCCCACGTGATGCGTAGCTGAAGAAGAACCAGCGGTTTCCTCTAGTCCAAGCCACGCACCGGAATCAATTTCAAGAAACCTGTTCAAATTCGGATTCAAATTCAGAGATCCAAAATAACTATCAGGATTTGCCCTGAATTATAACTAACACGTACTTAAAAACGGGGCGGAGCAAACCCGAATTGTTGTGGACCCAAAGATCCGGGTCCTCGGAAACCGAATCGCTGCTGGAGCTAGTACTGGTTCGCTCCTCGGAGATAGAGTTCTCAGAAACGGGTAACGGCAACGGATTGGTTTGGTTGAGTTGAGCCTCGTGCAGTGCTAGGCCGAACAATGCGCCGGCAGCATACCTCTGCGTCGGCGACAAAAGCGACGGCGCCGTCGTCGAGGGTGCCGCCATGTGCGATGCGATGATTGCGAAGACGAAGTGTCGTTTCCTTCTTACGAAGGCTAATCTCAGAGAGAGGAGAGGAATCGACGTCCTTTGAAAGTGAAAATTGGGAACGCGCTTCAACGGAAGGCGAAGCGAAAAAGGCTTTAATATGTTTGCATTTTAGAGCTAGGCGTGTGGGGTGACGTGGCGAATCGCACCTTTTAAGAAATCATCCCGGATAAATACATAGTGCTTTTTTAAGTTAATAATTCAAGATTATAAAAAAAATGTAAAAGAAAAATCAAGAACACACAAAAAAAGGATAGTCAATCTTGTGTGTTAAAATATAGTATTTAATTTACATATATCATTCTATTTTCTTGTTTTTAAAAAAGGTAAAATCTATTATTAATTATAGTATAAGAAAACAAAAATACTATCCAATTTATTTTATTATTATTTTGTTTTGTTAACAAATATTTTAAAAGTTAGTTTTTCTAGTTATTTGACATTTTTAATTTTTTTTATTTATATTTATTTTACTATTATATGTATATGGAAGTATTTTACCTTTTTATTTATTTATTTTATATTTTAATTTCTTTTGTATTTATATTTATTTTGTTACCATGTGCGTAATATTTATTTTATCTTTTTATCCATTTATTTTATTTACTTACTAATTTTATTATTTTGTTATATATCATAAATTTAAATTTAGAAAAAATATATTTTAGTTTCATGTCTTAAAATAATATTATTTTAAAAAATAATATAGATTTATTAATAATACTAAGTACTTATCGTGTCATATAAAAAGTGTTATGTAATAGTTTTATTTTACAAAAAGTTATTAATAAAAAATTATATTTATCAATATTATATTAAATTATTATATAGATATTCTTATTGTTTAATATTTTTTACGTAAAAATTAAACTAATATTATTTAATACAAGTTTAGCATAAATCACATATGTATATAACTTTATAATATGTTTTAAATAAAATTTGAGTACGTTTTTAGTCCTTAAATTGAAATTAGTTTCGAAACTTTTATATATTTTGGTCCTCAACTTTAAAAATGAATGGATATAATCATTTTAATTCAATAGTGTTAATTTTTTTTATGTGTTAAATTGTCTATTACAGTGACATTTCAAGTTAAAATATGTTAAATGATGTAAACAACTCAAACATTAACCTGAAAGATTACTTGACACGTAAAAACAAGTAATACAACTGAGTTAAAATAACTATATTAATTTATTTTTAAGTTTGAAAATCAAATATTATCAAAGTTTCACAATATCAAATTTCAATTTTATATTAAAATTTAGAGACAAAATATATATTTAACCGTTTAAATAATTATATTTGTTATAAAATAAATTACAATATCACACTTAATAGTTCATTCCAAAGGTTTAATAATAAAAAAATCATACTTCTTAATATTATGATTTTTTTTATATTCATTAAATTTGTTTTTTACTCCAACTTTAAAGTTCCTCACTTTAGTAAAATCAAAGCAAAAAATAAAAACTAATAAGTTAATTCTCTTTAAATATACCAGTAATGTATTTATACTTTCTAAGAATATATATATATATATATATATATATATATATATATATATTTATTTATATTAAGTCTAAAAGAGTATAACAAAGAAAACATTAGATAAAGAAACATATATTTAAAGTATTAAATTGTTTTCTATACTATTTTTTTCATTTAATAATAAAATTTAGAAAATTTTATTTTAATTTTATTTTTTAAAATAATATTATTTAAAAGAATAATACATGTTTATTGATAATACAAATTGTTTACCTGTAATATAAGATAAACTGTAATATAATAATTTTATCTTAAGCAAATTACATTTATCTTTTTTATTTTAATTTATAATATAAATATGCTTATTATTGAATATTTTTCATAATGTTAGTATATACATAAAAATTGACATAATTTTAAATAATAATATTCGTAACATTATAAATTAAAATATTGCGCTTAACAGCTCGTTTTAAAAGTTTAAATTAGATATTTTTAATAGCAAAATTATACTCTTTAATATTATAAATTTTGTTTTATATTTTCTGAATTCATTTTTTACTATTTTTAACTTAAAAAGGTAGACTTTAAGACTTTAGTAACATCAAAACAAAAAAAAAAACTAACAAAATAATTATTTTAAAATATATCATGAAAGTATTTATACGGTTATTACGAATATATATTAGACATATATTGATTAAATGAGTATAACAACACACTAAACAAATATAAAAAGAACATTATATATGAGTCTAATAATATATACATTAGACGAGTTTGTACATATATTAATTAGACAGGTATAACAAAAATCGATAAACGAGTCTAGCAATATATAATAAAGGAGTTTGTTTATATATTAATTAGATGAGTATAACAAAAAAATATTAGACAAATCATTTTATACCCTAATTAGATGAGTATACACAAATTATTAGACAAGTCAGAGAATATATTAATTAAAAAAAATAAACAATAGATTATTAATATATAATTAAACGGGTTTAACAATATATTAAAGGAGTCGTTAATGTATTTATTAGAGGATTCTAGCAATAAGTCTGGTAAGACTAATATTTCAATTACATTAATTAATTTTTTATCTTATTTTTTAAAATACACCGAAATTCTCAGACAAAACACAGGCAGTCAAAATTGAATTACACATTCTTTTACAAAAATCCACGTACCGCTTTCAATATAATTATAATTAAGAGTAATTTATGGTAGGATAGAATTTGATTGCTCATTCATTATTAATATATGATTTTATGCATAATATAACAAGTGATACTTTTAACGTATAAATCTTCTCATTGTAAATTATAAAACATGCCTTTGAAAAATAAGGCGTAACCTTCATAACTATTGTATTGATTTGGAAGAGAAAACCGTTTTATCCAATTATTTCGATTCTTTTAAATGTAATTCATTCAATTGGTTTAATAAAAAAAGTTATTTCAATAAGATATAATTTAAATTGGTTTTATTGAAATTGATTTTTATTTTACTTTTACTTTACATTTTAAATATTAAATAAATAGTAAGATGCATAATAAATATAGTTTATGCATTATGTAACTATTACTAGTATACAGTTCCAAATATATTGTTTTAATTAAATACATTATTATAGAAAGCATAAATTATGTAAAGATAAAATGATAAATAGAAGTGATTAAATATATTTTAAGTATTTAAACTTATGACATTAAAATTTATTTTTGTCTCAAATTTGATATACTTTTATTCTTAAACTTTAAAAATAATTAATACTATTTCTTTAACCTAATGATATTAATTCTTTATTGTTTTGTGTTAAATTATAATTACTGAATTGTTTATACAATTCGATAAATTTGAAATTCTATTATCAACTTAAAATATTTTTTAATATGTAACAAAATTAATATTATTAACTTAAAAAGATTATATTTATTAATTTTTAAAATTTAAAAATTAAAATATATAAAATTTGAAATAAAAACGAATTTTAATTTCAAATTTAAATTTGAGAAAAAAATATAAATAGAAATTATATGAAAAATTACTTAAATGTTTCTGGTTAGGAGTGAGTTTTATTTTTCTTAATAGTTTTACTTTTATTGTTTAAAATTGTTGTAAGAGTGTAATGACAAAAGAAGGTTGTTATTATTTTTCGCTCTTATTGTTACTGTGACTGATTCACAAAATTGGGTGGAGCAGGGTTTTGGTATTCTTCGCATAAGCCTCTTTTCTCTTCTTGCTCATATTGCTATCCGTTATACACACACACTCTCTCTCATGTTAAACCTCAACGAACCCAGCTCCATCTGAACGCCTTTTGCCCCTTTCATTTTCTTACACCTTTCACTGGTAACGTGCGTACCAACTTCTTCTTTCGATTCAATTGTATGTATATGCAATACTTCGATGTTGTGTGTCATTTACTTAATTCCGCTGTTCTGGAATAATATTTGCGATGCTTATTTATTTTTTGAACGGTTCTTACAACTTCTAGTCTGTGCCCAATTGCGCCGCTATTAAAAGTTCAATTTTTTTTCTGTCTCTCCTCACAGTCCCTGCCGTGGCCGCACCTTTTTGTTTTTTTTATAATTGTTCTTTTTGTTATAGTGAACTCCAGTTGTACTTGCATGAAGGTTTTAAATTGAGATTGAAATTGCTAAAAACTGAAGGTAAATGATTAAATGTGGCCGGAATTGCGATTGGGGAGATTTTTGAAACCATGAATTGTGGTTAGGTGCTGTAATCTAAACCTCGGATTGTAACGTAGTATGACACTAGGGTGGTCTGTCCTAGTTGGTGTATGGGAGTAATAGGTGTATGTATATTATGTTATCTTTTTGAGGTTAAATACTAGATGTGCTGAATTTGGTTTATGATAGTAGTAATAGATGTATGGAATTGTTACCTTGGTAGTTGTGCTGAACTTGCAATGTGGATAATAAGATGATTACAGATGTTTATACCGAACAACTCGAACTAAGTTCAGTTTATAACAATTAAGTTGGATCTAATTATCCGTCAAGAAAAGGGGGGAAATGGTTACATATAGAATCAGAAACTTGTAAATTAGCCACTAACTTTAGGAATCTAAGAATTGATGGGATTAATTATATTATGATAGCAATTGGTTTGTATCTGTAATATGCTTATAATTGTCCTAGTTGTCTTTTTGTATCTGAGACTGCAATCTTTGTCCATTGATGTTGATTTTTTTTATCTATTTTTTATTTCTTTGGACATTGAAATATCAAGTTGTGATCTCAATTTCTCGCAAAAGCATAAACAGGTAGCTCATATTGCCTGAGGATTTTAGTAAAAATGACTGCATCTGGGTTGAGTGGCTGTCCCTCAAGATGTCCCCAGCTACCTTTTAGTCACCTGGGATCACGCCATGTCCAGGTTATGGCTTTCTCTGTGGCTGGAAGATCCAAACAAGGAAGAGAGTTTATCCAGGTGGAAAGGTATGCGCTATTAATCATTACCTCATGAGTTTGGAACTTCATGGCAAGTTAATTGGATAAACATTTCATTGTTTCCTGACCTTTTCACTTTACAGAACAAGTTTTTTTTCTCCTATATTAAAAGGCAATAGACGACAATTTCAGTTGATCAGAAGTGCCATGGATGCTTCATATGGTGATATGGCTAATGATTCTGCTGGTAACATTTCTTTCTTGAAGAAGCTCAATCCTTACATTATATGATACAGAAAATTTTACTGCTAAGGCATTGATAATGTAAAACCAGTATGTTAGGTACTTGGTAAATGGTGCTTTTTCCTGGAGCAAAATTAGTATAAATAAAACTAAAATTGAAAATGATTATTTGATCTTCGTGGATGTTTGGTCCTCTCATAATGCTTGACTAGGAATTTAAGCACATTGTTCATAGCTCTTGGGGGTGTTTTTTAGAACTAGAACTGGAATGTGATATAAATGCAGTGATACCCTACCAGCTAGGGAGGCTAGGTGGACTAACTGTAGGAGATTGAAGGTGGAAAACTGTTTTTCAATTTTTGGTTTTGAGGGTACAAAATCCCTTTTTTTTCCCACTTTTTTTAGTGGTTTTACCGGTAATGGATTATGCTTTACTGTTTTCCCAGAATGGCTATTTCCTTTGCCCCCCCCCCCCCCCCCCTTTCCTGTTAAACACTGAAATATATTAGTTGCTTGTCTTGATGGATTTTATCGTAATTAATTATTTTCCTCCTAATGCATATGAAACTTGAATCTCTTACCAAAAAATCAACGAGGGTTGTAAATAGCATGCTCTAGTGGTGGAGCAGTTGAGCAGGGAGCAGCCCATAGCAAAGTGGTTTAGTTTGGTGGTTGTAGCAGGCCAAATAGTGGCTGCAGTGGCACACTATTGATTCCAGAAACTCCCTTTGAACAAAGAAGTTAGGATTTTTGGGGAGCCTATTTTTGGGATTTCAATTTCCAAAATGAAATCTTCAGCTGTAATAGAACGTGGTAGATGCTATATCTTTTTTTGAGGTCATCAGCTATCCAGGATAAAACTATGAAACCAGTACTATATTGTATAGCTTATCATTTTTCTGATCCTTTGCTGCAAATGCAGCTGTTTTTCCAAGAATTAATGTGAAGGACCCATATAAACGACTTGGAATAAGCAGGGAAGCTTCTGAAGATGAGATTCAAGGAGCAAGGAATTTCCTGATTCAAAAATATGCGGGACACAAGCCAAGTGTAGATGCTATTGAATCAGCGCATGACAAAATAATCATGCAGAAGTTCTATGAACGGAAAAACCCAAAAATTGACATTAAGAAGAAAATGAGGGAAGTTAATCAATCCCGATTTGTTCAAGCTGTCAGAGGCAGATTTCAAACACCATCTACAAAATTCATTATAAAAACATCACTAACGTTCTTGGTACTTGGAGTTTTAACTGTCCTCTTTCCAACTGAGGAAGGACCAACTCTTCAGGTGGCAATATCTCTGATCGCTACAATGTACTTTATACATGAGCGGCTGAAGAGCAAGATTCGAACTGTACTATATGGGTACGTGCACAAATGTGCTTTGTTCTTTCAAATATGTTATTCTCTATTAACTCATGGAATGTTATTTTTCATTTAGAAGCATCACATTCCCATGGTGTGACATTCTGATGCTGATATCATTGCGCCTATGTCTAGAATTTGATGCATCTGTGGTTTTCTCTTCGGGTTTCTTCTTATATAGAGTGGTGCTTTGATGCAGGTTTGGAGCCTTTGCTATTTCGTGGCTATTGGGAACCTTCTTGATGGTGTCAGTAATTCCTCCTATCACCATACTTAAGGGACCAAGGGCATTTGAAGTGATCTCATCATTGATTACGTATGTTTTATTATGGGTTTCATCGACCTATCTTAGATGAAGAGGGTTTTAAAGCAGAAGACCAGTTTTTGCAGTTGAAGTTCACAAAATATTATCGCTTACCTTATTCAGTGTCAAATTATAGCTCAGAAAAAAAAAATGAAATACCTTATTTTGTTGGTGAGTAGTTGTTTCTCTTTCTAGATTCAATATTTGAATGAGCAAAGGAACTGGAGTTATTTAGAAGCGGAAATGAATGTTTTTTCTTCAGTATGGATATTTTTAGCTTTCAAATTGACATATATCTCTCTTCAAAGAGAAATTTCTCTCCTTGGACGAGTGTATCTAACATGATTCGAATTACTTGTGATCTAATGTAGTTTTTACGCATCAGGGGTCTAAAAATGTTTACATTCTCACTCAGAAATGTGTGACCCAGGCTTTTCTGATACCCTACAATGATCGTCTTCTGGGTAAGCATTAATACAACTCATCACGAGTTTCCTATATATAAATAAAAGCAAAATTCTAATATAGTTTGAAGTTTTTTTCTTCTACTTTTAAAATCTTCCAGTTAATCTTATAATTCTTCTTTAAACAGTTAATTGGTGAGATAAGGCAACAAGTAAGGCAGCGATAAAGATCTCAGAGTTATGATAATCGAATTAGTCAACAAGTAATCAACTTAGTTACGAACTGCGTCACTGGTATAATATCATACTTTTTGCTTGATTTAGTGTATACGTGAATAATTCTTACGAGAACTTTCTAAATAATTAATCAAATAGATTTTAATTTGAAATCTAAGTCTGGTTATCAAAATTGGATATTTATAATTAAAAAGACTAAAAAAGATTATTTATTATATGGAGTTTTGTGGTTACAGTCCTTTGTACATGAAAATAAATGGAGCTCTATTGAAATTTTTTAAAATCCAAACTCAAATTCCAAGCCTGGATTTCAATGTCTTTAAATTAAGATAACTTTAATACCATATTAAAAAAATGAATTTTAAGTCCCATTCAACATTCCACGACCAATTTGTGAAGGAAAATTTACACATACAGTATAATCTAACTTTATAGTTTAAAATCTCGCATTGCATGCAACAGAGATAAATACATAAACATAACAGTGCATACATATATTTTGCTTTATATTTGGTCATTTTATACAAAGTCATTTAACAAAATATTGAAGGGTGTAAATATTATCTTTTTAAAGGAAAGAAATTCCAAAAGTAAAGTTATAGTGCACCGTGCAATTGGTGTATGTAAATAATCATATAAAACTTCTGCCTGTGTCCACGCACTCAGATAACCACAAGTCCATATTTTCTGAAATCTTTTGCCTTACTTTGTGAACTGCGTCAGGAGAGGTGCAGTTTTTCTCACTACCTGTAAAACAAATAAAAAATTAGAATCTCGGCTGATATTATAGCATGACTATGCTAGCGGATATGAATATCAGTTTATAAGAACTCAGTCATTTATCAAAAACATAAGAGTTTTATGTTTTTGAAAGCCAGAGAAGATGTGAATATCATTCATTTAAAACAGAATATAGGTGAATGTTTATTTAAAAACTAAAAGAGATATGAGTATTATTTAACATGAGTTAGGAGAGGTAAGTGTATTTTTTTCATATACAAAAAATTATTAAACTTTGTGCAAAGAAGTCCAACTTCTCTTTTAAGAAGCAAAATATTTCTATATAAAAAAGAGTAACATTGTGAGCAATATGTTGGAGAGGAAATGAGACACATACCTTCAATGGCGAAAGGAACTTGAGGACATCCTCGATAATCAGAACAGTGGCCACAGTTAGAACATGAAACAACGTAGGAGGGCACTGAAACGTTTAATAGCAATCAGGCAGCATTCAATTAATAACAGTATTGTTTGCATTGCACAACCAAGGCAGAATAATATATATTTTTACCATGCTGCTACATGATTCAGAATATTTGTTTCCCCCCCTTTATTACTCAAATAAATAGTACCAGATAATGTTTGAGCTGAAAGCTAAGATCATGTTGCTAACATTCAAGCAATTGAACAGATGAGATTACACATTACTTAATGTAACTTTTATGGGAAATGAGCCACTCATTTGTCCTAGATAACCATTGAATAAACAATGCCTGTAGTATTCTAGAGAAATATGGTTCAAGTATACCCCTACAGAAATAACAAGGATAACAAAAGTAACAGGCAACTCACTATCAGGAGATGAAGTTTGTTTGGACGCATGGCGCCAAGGGTCTTGTGAGCCGTTTGTAAATATTATTTTGGAACCTGTTCATGTACATCAGAATAGAATACATAAAATCAGTTCATATTCTAATAAATAGTTTACACAGTAAAGTCATAAGATGCCATTAAAGATTGTACTGAAGAATTTGTTTTATATACTAGTTTATAAATTTCAAATATGCAATCAGAGAATAGATATTTTTTCAAAAATGACTTCTTAAGCTCGTGTTCAGGATAACAATCATCAAGGCCCACTGGACATCTATGAACAAATAAAGGATAAATAAAACCGTATATATAATATAATGGAGGAGTCAGAATCAAGTAAATATATTATTTATGAATTTTTACATGTATTGTTAAAATGACTGGGGTGTTCGGGAGGAGGAAAATAACATCAAATTCAAGCATGGGCAAGTTTCTTTACCAGCAATTTTTGTGCCACCGTAGTATAAGTTAGTTGCATCAACGTCAGGAAAGGTACCCTTTCCAAAGACATTTTCGCAAAGGTCCAAGTGGTATCTGCATTGTAGAAGAAACCACTTTGTACAAATTAACGACATTATATAGAAAAAAAATTCAATAACTACAAACATGAAAAGTATAGTGGTGACAAAATCCTGTCAATAGAAGTATGTAAAGCCAACAGTAAGGATAAGGAACTTGCTTTGCGTCAACTTTTGAGGAGCGAATACTATCATTTGAGGGAGCCACCTGAAAGTATGCAACTTCAGTGCAAACTTGAAACCACCATAATCGAGATGAACTGTCTTTATTAATATCAGTTCTTTTCAAGTACTTCTGATCATAACTCTGTACACTAACACCAAAAGTTCCAGAGTAGTACTCTTTAACATATTTGGCATAAGCATCCTGCATGTTAAAATAATTGTTTACATCAGATGTATTAAACCACAAAGACAACTTTCTAATGAATTTAAAATGGTGATCCATCCCATGCACAAGGCTGCCACCTGGTGCAGGTAGGGCAGGGTGCATGTGCACAACCTAACTCAAAGATAGAAGTAACCTTGCTATTGTTCCAAGACTTGCCCTCCAATGTAAAATAGAATAAAGACAACCATTGACGGATTAAATGCACTATCTCTTGCATATTACTTAAGAAAGACACAAGTGACAAAATGAAAAACAAAACAGAAAAGCATTTCAATGTGATAAGAAAAGAGGTGGATGCAGCTAATTACAAGACACTCAAAATCTAGAGTATTCCTATGTGATAAAATACCAAATTACTTGTTCAGTTATGAAGATTATGATTAAGGGGCTGAATACATCAGCTAGTGTGGCCATAACGAAGTAATTGGAGTTAAGAAAACTAATAAAATAGATATGTTATGTGTAAAAAAGGGCAGCATAAACGAACATAACGAAGTAATTGGAGTTAGAGAAAACTAGTAAAGTACATATGTAGTGAGTAAATATTTCAGATAAAAGGGGCAGCATAAACGAAGAACCACTAATTATTACAGTGTATATCATATTCAAATTTGAGACTTTACACCCCCACCTTTTAAGCAACGTGAGGAATAGAACAAATCTAGACTGAGTTGTATAAAATGACCAAGAATCTTGCATGCTATAAACTATAATTTAGAGAGGCCAAAGGAAAAAGGAACTATATAAACTATTCATTTGCAAACAGGGTTAACAATTGGAGGGGGTGAGGGCTGTCAGAGGTTGTCAGTAAATTGTACTAAATCTCCCACCAGTACACACACACACAAAGGAGGGAAGAACTCCATCAACCAGTTTCATAATATTTGGGAAAAGGAACTAAGTTGAAAAGCATACCACCAAGTCCTCTCCAGCCTTCTTAGCTTTAACTATAGGCTCGCATACTTTATCTGGATTTCCATATTGAAACTGGGAAATTCAAAGATCCAGAAAAAAGAGAAGACTGTTAATGAAATTTGAATACAAGAAAATACAATTAATAAGAAAACCACTATACTCGTAACACTTACTGCTATAGCAGCAGCATCAGCCAAATAATAAAAAAAGTCTCCATCTATTTCAAGCTGCCAAACAGAGGGAAATAGTCAATACACATGACAAGCAAACTGGAAAGCTAGTGAGCAAAATCATTCATGTCCTGTGGCAAAATATAATATGCTTTTGCAAGGAAAGTGTAACAAAAGAACAAAGCATACATCTTCTGCATCAAAAGTGGCCTTCACTTTGCTTCCACTGCTTGCAAGCTTTTGTTCAACGAGTTGAGTAATCTCTTGCAGCACTGCTTTACATTCAGGACCTGCTGACTCACCAATCTGCACGAGAAAAATAAAACCAAGAGCTCAAAATTTGGTGGAAATTAAATAAGATTAAACTTTACGCTCCCTCTATTTCATTTTATCAATAGTTTAAAGAAAAACAATAGATCAACAAATGGAGAAAAAAAATTGCTAAAATATTCTTACTCTCTTCTCCATTTCATTCTTGTAATTGTTGAGCATTTAAACATATAATGGTTACAATTCATCTTTCTATAAGCAAACTCTCTCTCCCTTTTACATTGGAATAAAATTGCATTGAAAATGACCATCAATTTAAAAATTTATGAAAAAGCTTAAACAACACAAAGTGAAATGGAGGGAGCAAATGCTACTACAGAAACAAAATATCTTCACCTGCTGATCAAATTCTGTGAAGTTATAAACAGCAAGAACAACTGCTGAACTTGCCAGACTTCCACAAGTTAAATGGGGAAATTTAAGACGGAACCATGCACTGAGTGCTCCAGAATATGAGCCACCAAAAATGAACCAGGGGTTTTCAATTTTTGTTCTATTAAGCTTGGCATTTAAGGACTCCTGCATGAAATGACAGAAAGAAATCAAACAAAACGGACAGGAAATCTGCAATCTAATAAACAATGAACACCATATCTAGGAATGGATTATTTAAAAATTTGATTCATGCCATAGACAAACCTGAAGTACAGTGAAAAAAAGAAAATCAAACAGAAGAGGCAAATATGATTAATTGATATCTAGAATGCAGTTGATGTCGTATCTAGATCATTAGTGCTCATGGGTGTATCGTTTTTTATTTTGTCAGTACCCCAGTTTTTGTTCTTGGACAATCTTAAACAACAATTACAATTGCATCCCCTGCTCCCAAGAGTAGTGTGCTAAATGGCAAGATACTCCTAACATTGTCCAAAATTTCAGCTCAAATGATAGATTGTTAATTTGCCAAAGCAAAATTTCGATTGGCCTCTCTTGTTTTGCGATCTACTCCTCAAAGAATTCCATGAATCCCCTATTAGAGTGCATGCTGGTTTCGCCAAACCATTGAACCACCTGCCTCAAAAATTTAACTGGCGTAACATGGACCAAGAGGTCCGTAGTTTTATATCACAATGTTCCATTTGCTAGCAAACCAAGTACTCTCCACTAAATCCTATTGGTTTACTTCAGCCATTTCCAATCCCGAGCAACATGTGGAAAGATGCTTCTCTTGATTTCAAAAGTAGACTTCCTCCATCATCAAGCTTCATCATTATTCTTGTCATAGTGGATCGTTTCTCCAAATCCATTCATTTGGGTGCCCTGACATAGAAATTTACTGCTCACAAAGTGGTCAAGTTATTTGTCTCCATTCTTTGCAAGCACCAAGACTTCCCAAGAAGAATTGTCTCCAACTGTGATCCTCTATTTGTCAGCCATTTTTTGGTATGACCTATTCAAATTAAGTGACATCCTATTTCCCGAGTTCTTCTTACCACTTGCAAACTGATGGATAGACAGAGGTTATGAACCGCATTGTTGAACACTATTTGCATGCTTTTGGTCACATTAAGCCTTGTATCAGGTTCAGCTACTTGTCTTGGGCAGAATTTGTTAAGATTTCTAATTGATTCACTGTATAGTAAATTACCAAATATAGGTTGATTTATTGCATTAGCTAATTTTCAGGATTAGTTATAGGGATTAGCTTAATTATAGGGATTAGACAGTTTTTGTTTCCAGAGATATATTCTCTCTACTGCTCTACATATACACACTCTCTGTAATCATGAAAATATGTCTTTGAATGCCATTTCACAATATGGTATCACGAGCCACCAGGTTCCTTAAGCTTGATCCACCATTTTCTTAACCTCTTTTTTAAACATCCTGTGAACCCATAAGATGTCTGATAAAAACTCTGCACCCAAATCAGGGTCTGTATTGACCCCTGTCATTATTCAATCTTAAAGTGCTTTCAATGCTGAAATCGTTCTTAGTGAAACAAATTACGACATATGGTCACAGATAATGGAAATGCATATCGCAGAGAGGGAGAAACTCTCATATATTCGAGGCAAGGAGAAACAACCTGCAGAGCAAGATCCTGGTTATGAAAAATGGTATGCAGAAAATCAAAAGGTGAAGAGGTGGTTGCTGCTGTCCATGAGCCCAGAAATTATGAAGCGTTACTTACGCTTAGCCACAGCCCATGAAATTTGGAGTGCATTATCTAAGGCATTCTATGATGGAAGTGATGAGTTACAAGTCTTTACTTTGAATCAAAAGGCTTTTACTGCAAAACAAAATGGTAGGCCTCTCTCGGAGTGTTATGGAGAATTGATGGAAATTTTTCAGGAATTGGATCATCGTGATAAGGTGGTCATGAAAGATCCTGAAGATGTCACAGCATACAAGAAATCAATTGGACGACTAAGGGTGCATATATTCCTTGCGGGATTAGATGGTGAGTTTGAACAAATTCGTGGAGAGATTTTACGCAAAGAACCTGTCCCAGAGTTGGAGAATTCTTATGCATTGATTCGTCGAGAGGCAGTACGTCAAACGACTTTGAAAGGTGAATCAGAAATTTCTGACAGCACAGCCATGATAGCTCGAAACAGAAACTGGCAGGGTCAAACAAAAGGAAATCATCCTAAAGCAAACTCAAATATAGATAAGTCTAAGTTTAAATGCACTCACTGCAATCAGCAGGGACACACTAAGAGTCGTTGTTTTGAACTTAATGGATATCCAGAGTGGTGGGATCACAGTCGGGATCAACGAAGAAAGAATCCAACTGCAGCGGTTGTTGAGGCAAAAATCATAGATGAAGCCTCCAAAGAGTCCACTGCTTTGATGGCAATTAGAGGTAATGGTGGTGAGTTTTTTGTACCTATTACTAATAGCACATGGATAATTGATTCAGGTGCTACTGATCATATGATTTTTGATTCTAGACAAATTTCATCCATGAAACCATCCTCAAAAGAATTGATTTCCACTGCCAATGGTGACACAACCTCTGTTATTGGAAAAGGATCCTTAACCCTTACTAATAATTTTACTTTGGATTCTGTTTTAGTTGTTCCATCTCTAGAATATAACCTTTTGTCTGTATCACAAATTACTACATCCCTAAATTGTATTGTTATATTTTGGCCCAATTTTTGTGTGTTTAAGGACATTCAAACCAGACAGACGATTGGTTATGGTGTTAAACAAGGAAGATTATACTATTTGGACTTGGTGTCAAAAGATTCTGGGATGTTAGAAAGCGCTTTGACCGTGAAGAGTTCTACCAAACAGAAAGAAGAAACTAAAGTTTGGCTATGGCATTGTCGCCTGGGACATGCTTCATTTAGTTACTTGAAAAAATTGTTTCCTTTATTATTTGCAAAGATTGATATCTCTGTTTTTCGTTGTGATGTATGTGAACAAGCAAAAAGTCATCATGTTCCTTTTCCACTCAGTTTGAATAAAAGTATTGTTCCTTTTATGCTTATACACTTGGATGTTTGGGGTCCTTCTAAGATTTCTACTCTAAGAGGATCACGTTGGTTTGTTACTTTCATAGATGACTGCACTAGAATGACTTGGTTATGGTTAATGAAGTCCAAAGGAGAAGTGAACTTGATATTTCAAAAGTTTCACAAAATGATTGAAACCCAATACAATGCAAAGGTTTAGGTTCTTCGCAGTGACAATGGTGGTGAATACCAAAGCCTAGACCTCAAGAGGTACTTGGGAGTAGATGGGATTATTCATCAAACTACTTGTCCTAATACACCGCAACAAAAGGGTGTTGTCGAGCGAAAAAATCGGCACTTACTAGAGGTGGTATGTTCTTTATTATTAGAGGCCCATATGCCTTTCTCTTATTGGGGAGGGGCTCTTACAATGGCAACATGTCATAAATCGTATCCCTTCTAGCTCTAATGAGTTTCAAACGCCACTGCAGACTCTCCTGAACAAAGTGGTTGCCCTTGGTAGTACAAATTTGCCTCCTTGTGTTTTTGGTTGTGTAGCATTCGTGCAGATTCAAAAGAACCCAAACAAATTGGCACATCGGGCTTTAAGATGTGTGTTTCTTGGATATGCTATACAAAGGGTATCGATGTTACCATCCTCCAACTAAACGGATGTTTATAAGTGTTAGATGTTAAGTTGTGTGTTTATGTTAATTGGGCTTAGCCCATTCTGTATTTAGGGTTTAACCCTTATCTTACATTATAAATAAACTACCCTATGTGTATGCTAAACACATAAGGGAGATTTCTCCTAATCTTCTCTATTATTTCACATGGTATCAGAGCCATGGTTAGAGCCTATCCTAGCGAGTTCTACGTGAGCATTCTATTCTTCTATTCCACCCGTTATCGGACCACCCAATTTCTACTATCACGCACGAGATGTCTATACCTCGACGTGAAGGGGGGTGTTGGAAGTCCCACATCGACTAGAGATAAGGCTAATTTATAATATATAAGTGAGGTGCAAACCTCACCTTACAAGCCGGTTTTGTGGGGTTGAGTTAGGCTTAAAGTCCACTTCTAACATGGTATCAGAGCCAGGTTCCGATCCTGGGACCTGTGGGTTATGGGCCCTCAAGCAACCAGTTGGCAGACATATTCACCAAGTCCTTACGAGGACCAAGAATTGACTATCTTTGTAACAAGCTTGGAACATATGATTTATATGCTCCAGCTTGAGGGGGAGTGTTAGATGTTAAGTTATGTGTTTATGTTAATTGAGCTTAGCCCATTCTGTATTTAGGGTTTAACCCTTATCTTACATTATAAATAAACTACCCTATGTGTATGCTAAACACATAAGGGAGATTTCTCCTAATCTTCTCTATTATTTCACAATAAGCATGGATGTTGTTTTCCATTATAATAATTCGGTTCATTCTTCCTTAGGCTTCTCTCCCTACTGTATTTGGGCAGCTTGTATTTCTAAGTTACAAAGTTATGATGAGATTTTTTCCTTGCTAAAAAGAAATTTACTCAAGACACAAAAAGACAATGAAATCTGCAGCAAATAAGCATCATATTGACCTTATTTTTTAGGTTGATTTGTGGGTTTATGTGGAACTTCAACCATAAGCTTTCTAAGCATTTTTATGGTCCTTATAGCGTGCTTGGAATCTAGGCCTTGTGGCTTACCCTTAGACCTGTGCCACATTAGACAAAGATACACATTTTTTTTACTTCTGCAACTTGAAGGCACGTGCAGCAGGTCCACCTCCTACTCACGTTGATCAGATTCCATCATTCTTCATTGACAACTATCCTGTGGTGTTTCCTTTGGCAATATTGGGCTTCAATACTACTTTTGCACGTACTCTCCTATCAAATTCGCTTTGTCCAGTGGCATAGCTTATCCCCTGATGATGCCATGTGGAAGACTTGGAATGAGTTACTAGCTGCTTACAATCTTGAGGACAAGGTTGTTGTGGATAGGGTGATATGACGGAGAACAAGGCATTCCAAACTAGTAGGCCCAAGAGGATTCCTGAACAGAATAAAGGCACTGTATGCATCTATTATAAGGAGATTCCGTGTTGCTGAGATGGCATTCTATTAGCACATGGACCATCATTCTATCATGATATTTGGCCTTGTACCCTTCACTATTTTGGATATGCAGAATCTAGTCAAAATTTGCTTTCTCATATCTACCCTAAGACGCACCTCTGACCTCAAATTTACAAACTCCAAGTACAATCACAATGCACAAGTAAAGTACAAAAACGAAAATTGCTGAGGAGCAATCTGATATCCTGTTCTTACCATGCAAAATCTATTACTTCTTCTTTAAAACAATAGGGATATCCAAGATATCTTTCTTATACTGAATTCAATGCATACCGACTTATTTTAAATAGATGAAAGTTAGGTAAACTGTGTAACAGAAAACATTAGTCGAGAATCATCTCAATGCCACTGACCCTGCCTTAATCTATATCCAAATGCCAATCACAATCACAGTAGTTCTTTCTGATAAACGTTTACAGCATTTTAAAATTTGGTTTTTTCGCAACTTATATGTGAACAATGGTTTGCATTACTCGTGCTCTTCTAGTCATCTAAAAACATTCAAAGAAAGAACTATCCACTATTTCTTTTCAACAAATTTCTTAGTCCTACTATTTTACTAGCGTCATTTCTACCAAATTGCTATCAGCTACAACAGCAAAACAATGTAGCTTACCTGATAATACTGGCGAAAAGTGGCCAAATCAGAGAGTGCCTGCTTGGATGAAAGATATTTCAAATTTTCTGTCTCCAAAGAACTAAACGGAGAACTCTTTCCGTAGTAGCGATGTTCCAGAGAAACCAAAGCTGCGCCAAACTTCTTTGCCAGTACCTAAGGAAAAAAAAAAGGAAATATGTTTATATTATTACGTTTTCTTCAAAAAAAAAACAACATAACTATTTATTGGAACAAAAAGAAAAAAAACCAGACTTGTTGGGGAGAGGATTAAAGCGTTGCCATACTTAAATTATGTGTTTACCTCTCATCCTCATAGACAACTAATACACGGGCCAACCCAATATTTGTTAGTACTGATGAGTACCCTTTGCCAACAAAAGAAAATATATTCTCTCTCTCTGCCTAATTACAAGAAAATGGTTTATTGTTGGATTTAATAAACCTATCATAAATTTATATATAATTTAAAACCACCCTTGTTATTTACTATTTTTTTGTCAGTACAATTTCTTTCTCTTTTAGTTATGGTTATTTTAGTGTAAAAGCAATTAATGCAACATAGATTATAATTGGGTATTAGGAAAATGAAACTGCATCTCATAAATAAAAAATGGAGGGTGCAACAAGTTTGGACCAAGAATTTCAACTTACAGCTAGATAGTCATTCGCTATGCCATTGGATGTGCCTTCGCCACCGATTAACAAAAAAATTGGTCCATCGGGGATCCGGAAATAGTCTAGGAACTCATAGTAACGCTGCCGGAATTGCCGGTGATCCTGCAGGGCACAACCAATCTTTTAGCACACAATTTAAAAAATATATATATATAAAGGACTACAATGCGCTAAAGATTTTGCTTCTAATTTAGCAGTGAGAGAGAGGGGGATACATAGGGAGAGAAGTGATCGAGGGTTTGGTCGAACCAGTGCTCCTGATTGGTGAGATATTTGCCCTCCGACAACTTATTGAGCAGCGTACGAGGAGGAACAAGTCCGTAACTGAACGCCGGAAAAGAAACAAACAGCAACAACGTTAACGCTGTCGCAATCACCCAATCTTTCCGTCTCATGGCCATGATAC
Organism: Vigna umbellata; assembly: GCF_029865625.1. Classification (NCBI taxonomy): domain Eukaryota; kingdom Viridiplantae; phylum Streptophyta; class Magnoliopsida; order Fabales; family Fabaceae; genus Vigna; species Vigna umbellata. The sequence goes on along the minus strand of NC_142165.1, from coordinate 86,900,182 downwards.
TCTGCTTCCTCGCGCTTCAGTTTGTGTTTCCTTGTGAAAATGGAATGATGTGTAGAGTCTTGCAACCTCAAATATTAAAATATATGCATCGTGCTACATGAGATCAAAATAAAAAATAAACTTCCCAAAAGGTGCATATTACTTAATCTCTCCACACGTTGAAGGCGCTTAATTAATGAAGTTTTGAGTTTGATTTTGTTTTGCTTGGCTTTGAAGTTCTTAATAAAAAAATATTATTAGGTATTTCAGAAATATTTTTAACATCGTATTAGTGCAACTAAAATTAGTTTAAAACATAAAAATTCACATTTAAATTTGAAGAGACTAAAAAAATTTACTTTTCAATTTTGGAAAGTAAACAACTATTTAAGAAAATAATATTTCGTCCGTCTAAATCATTTAAACTCAACTCACACCGACACACACATATATATATATATATATAAAATATGGTTTAAATTGTTTAATCAAAATACATATATAATATATGACATACCTCGTTAAAAACACACACAAAAACCCCAAGTAGTGGGATCCATGTGTCAAAAGGAGAGTGAGTGTCTCAGTTAGTGAAAAACAGGTGACTGCAAGAGAGTGGCCGTTCGTTTTGGGTGACGGCAATATTTAAGGCCAAATTTCAAATAACGTGTCACTTCTCTGCATGTTTTTCTTCTTCTCCAAACTGCTGAAGCTCTTTTCTCCTCCAAACTGCTGAAGCTCTTTTCTCCTCCTTCTCTCTAAAACCTCCTCCTTCTCTCTAAGAAAACCTCACCATTTCTTCTTCCGATCACCTCTCAGGCACCGTCTGAACACTCCCGGCGTCGAGGGCGTTCGTTTGAACCGATCAGTTTTGGATTATGGACTGATAAGTTCATCTCTCTCAGCCGAGTGGTTTTTTTGTACATGCAAACTCAGTTTTTGGTTACATGAGTTCCTTAACCCATTTCTGAACGTCTTTCTGGTCTTTCATTTGGTTAGTTTCATAAATCGTGATCGTAGTCTTCTAAGAGATTGGTGGTGAGCTATTCGGTTCAAATTATGAACGTTCGGTCACGCTTAGAGGTAAGGGAAGCTTATATAATTTGATTAAATTCTTGTTTGAACGTTGGCATGTTTGCATGATACGTTGTTTGATTAATTGATGAATATGAGATATGTGTATACTGCTTGTTTGGACGTGTGGATGGATGAATGATGCATATGGTGAATTGAGTTGAGATAGGGATTGATCGTCAACTGTAGTATTCTGAGTAAAGGTGGTAATCTGGTCAAGCGTCCGTTTATATTAGGTTCTCTTATACAAGGAATTTCGTTAATAATGATCGTGATAGAATAGTAGATATGTATGAGTGAGTGTTCGGCTTAAGTATAGTTCTTCTTTAAACTTCCTAAACAGTTTAGTAAATGTGTTATATATATATATATATATATATATATATATATATATATATATATATATATATATATATATATATATATTCATTCGTTTTACGTAAGTTTATTAGTGATCGGTCTTGGACCAAGCGTTCAGTCTGAGTAGCGCGCGTTCAGTCTTAGTAGCGCTCGTTCCTGATAATCACTTGGTCTTGGACCAACGCTCGTCCAATAGTGTTCGGTCTTAAACCAAGCGTTGGGTCTTGTTTTCTGTAATATATTATTATTGTGCTTAGAATCAGAGTCTTCATTCAAACTAGATAGCGTTTGTTACTTCATAGTTTCTCATCAGTATTAGTATTTAGTGTAAAACAGTGTTGGTCTTTAAAAGATGTTCGGCCTAGAGTCTTAGTACTCGGCCTAGGCTTCGTTGCATCCGGTTTGAATTCTTAGGAGTCTGTTTATTGAAGTAGAAGAGTAGCGCTCAGTCTTGTTAGTTTCTAAGATGCGTTATACAGTCGTACTTAGGCTATGATAAGAACATATGATCTTATTTCATTTGAATATGTGGATGATAAAGTATGAGAGAATTTGAAATGTGATGTGTACGAAATAATTTGATTATGAACGAGTATTCCAGGGAGGAATATCTCAAAAAGTGGTTATTGATTGGTAAAGTATGAATGTGGGCAAAGCTTAGCGGGCGTTCATCCTGATATTCCATGATTACTCGTTCTCATGTAGAGAGGAGTAAGTCACGTGTGGGAATGGCAGGAGGTCCTAGTCCATAAGGTTAACTTGGACGAAACGGATCAACCTCGGGTGGCAACTGTTGAGGGTATCTCAGTTACTGCATCACCCGGGTGCACGAACGTCGTAGCTACACATGATTCATACAATCCGAATAATCAGAGTCATGTGGTCGTTATTTGCATGCATGGATGTATGAATTATGATGTGGTCGTTGTTGGTTTTGTTATGAATGTTGTAGGTTGTGATTGAATAAAGTAAATTACATAAGCTTACCCTGTTTATCATTTTTGTCTGTGTTGTGCGTCCTGTCATTGTCTTGTTGCAATGATCATCCGTGTGGATGTGAGCAGAAGGAGAAGAGCTGCTGGAAAAAGTATTGGAAGACGCGGAGGAAGTGAAGGCCGAACCTTAGGGACGTTCGGTCTGTTTTTAGCTTTATATTTTGTAAGACCGCTCGGTATGAGTTTCTTTTGTAGAACGTTCAGTCTAGTGACAGTTAGAGTATTGGTTTTAAATTCTCTGATGTTATGTAAGGTCGTTCGGTCATAATGATATATTGCTGAGCGTTGAACTGATCTGTAGTATTGTTAACATGTGATTATTCTCTATATGATTTTACACTGTATTTTTGGGATGTTAGAATATATATTTAAAAGTTATGTAACAATGCATTGGTAAAATATATTAAAAAAGGAAAAAATATAATACTTTTTAGAATAATACAATAATATTTATTATTTGGTATTCATTGATCCAAATCATTGTTGATTAGGTTGGTTCAATAGTGATTTAGTAAATAAATAACATAGGTCTCATCCAAACTTTTTAATAATCATATTACCGGTAATTTCTTTGGTGAAATTAAACTTTACTTATGAACATCAGTTTTTATTTTGAGGACAAAATTTATTTTAAATTTGAAAAAATAAAATAACATTGTTGTGATAGGCCGTTATCCGATGTATGGTCAGCTTTGAAATATATATTTAATAAAAAAATTAGAAAATGAGAGGAGGAAGGATATTTAAATTTTTTTTATAGTCTTAAAGATATTAAACTATTAGACGTAATAAGAACTATACTTTGATATTAAACATCTAAGGTTTTGTGATGTTAGTTGGAATGATTATTGGATATGATTAAATTCTTGTGGGATTAATAATTAATAAAGAAAGAATCCATAAATTCTTAATGGATAAAAGAAGAAAAAAGTTTCTTAAGTTATTTATTAACTTATTAGCATTTGTCATTTATACCATATTCTAGTAATTATAAAGTAAAAGATACTTTATATTATGTGGCCGATAAAGAGTCTTACTAGACGTGAATCTTGATTAATAAATTAATGAGTTGATTTATTATCGGTTTAGTAATCAACAGGATCACACACTAAAGAATGTTTCATCTTTATTTAATAAAAATATATTATTGATTAAATTAAAGAGTAATTTTAATTAATTAGTATTTTTTAAACAGAATATTATTAATATTTTTTGCTAGCACAAAAAATAGAATTAATAAATTTTAAGATTATAACTACATAATTGATTCCACTAGTTTTATCTACCATACCATAATCGATTCTACCAGTTTGATCTCTCTCTTCATAATGGATTCCACCACTCCATTGTCACCACCATGATAAATTCCATCCCTCACAAAATTCATTCCATCATTCTCTGGGAATCTTCAGCTTTTTTTTCAAAATAAAAAATGAGTGCTTTGGTATTTTCGTTTAAATAAAGAGTCTACCTTATCCAATCTTTACAACATAAGAGAGAAGGTGAGATAGTTTTTAAGGAAAATGAGCTCTCTCTTTAGCTTTCAATTTGATTCCTAGTGACTAGAAAATTTGGTTTCACATAAACTTTTATGTGTATAAAGAAAAAAATTCTTGGAACCATTATTATAAATTAAGCTAGTTTTCTTAAATAGTTTATCTTCTTTAATATTTAATATTCAGTATGTATAATTCAATCAAAATAGATCTAATTATTTATACTGGACGTTATGAAAGTAGAATATTGTTGAAGGCAATGATATTTAAGCGTGTAGGGTATACTAAATCCACTTTAGCATTAAAAAATAAATGTATGTGAATAAATGAAAATGCAACTTCTTGTTGGATTTGTGTTCTACATGAAAACAGATGAGTCGTGTGGTCATAAATGGTACAAAATGATCATTGTCTCACTAAGATTCAAGAGATGGAACTTGTTTTCAAGAAAAGATGAAGTGATTAGGTATTTGATCACATATTTATGAAGGCTAGATTTTTTTCATAAAAAAAAAGTATATGACATAAGTTACTACCATTACACAATTTTTTTTATATTTTAAAAGAAAAATAAAAAAGAAAAAGTAGTGTGAAATAAAAGTTAAAAAGTATTTTTTTTCTTTATATTAATAATTCTGTACCAGCAAACTTTTTGTTTTCTTATATTCTCATTCATTTTTCTCCAATTATATCTGTATTAAGCAGTGAATTTTATAGAATGAAAGAAAATGATAAAAATGAGTAAAAGTAGACTTAAAATATTTAAACGAAGGAAAAATTTTAAATTATAAAAGGAAAGATTGTAAAAATAGAAAACTGATTTGATTAAAAAATTATATATTTATAAAATAACTATGATCAAATACATTATTAAATTCTTATAAAATTAGAATTACTCGTTCATGCAATTTCTACACTAAATATATATATATATATATATATATATATAAAAGAAGAAATTATTATCATATAGTATTATAAATTATAAGGAAAAAGTTATAAAAAAAAATAAAATATATTGGAACGCAACTAAAAGGTTCTATAACATAGTTCAACACCGAATTCTTGTTATATAACATTTAAGAATAATATATATATATATATATATATATATATATATATATATATATATATATATATATATATATATATATATATATTTTAAGTCATAATGCGAAATTCACTATGATATAAAAATAATAATAAAAATTAAAACATGCTGGAGAAAAAGAAAAGAAAAGAAAATTAACAAATAGTAGAAGGTGAGTACTATACATAGATGACAACTAATTGTTCATTTTATATATTCATATAAGCTCTAAGTATTTGCAATGTTCAATTTTATTTATCAAGCAATTGGTTTTCCTTACTGTTTACAAATTAAAATGGTACATATTTTTTAAAAATTACAAGTTTGGTTAAATAGTTTGGTTGAATATATTTTTTTTCTTTTATGGAAGTCGTGCTTGGAAATGTAGACATACTAGGATAAATCCTCCTAGGATGTTACAATAATTAGTAGGGTTTAGGGTTTGCTAACTCAGCAACAGTTTACTATTAAAAACTCAAAAAGCTCCTCTCAGTTTCTCCTCCTCAAGCTTGTGACACGACAACACCCCACACACAATGTCAATTAGGATTTCTTCTCTCAAAAGAAATATATAAAGTTTGTTGTTAGTGGCTTGTTCATGGGTTTCTTAGCTTCAGGAAAGTAATGGCTTGTTTACAAAAAATATTTTCATTTTTTTCTTATAAATGTGTAGACTGACTCACATATTTGCAGTTATTTGGAATTAATAAAAATAAATAACTCAAATATTATAGAAGCTGGCCTTTTCCGATTCACTCTTGAAAAGTCAAATGTTGAATCATTTTTTATGAAATTTTTACGAAAAATAATATCTTATATCTTTAACTTTTAATTATTGATTTTTTATATGTAGAAGGCATGTTATATATATAGAAATTTCATCATTTTTAAATATTTTTTAATAATCAGGTCAAATCCTGGAAGCAATTCTATCAGACTCAGATATTTTTTCATTTATCCATGAAAGCAAGGGCTTTCTTGGAAATATGTTTGACAAAATCTGAATTCCAAGTAAAATATTATTATTGATGATGTTGCTTTACTTTATTATTCCATTATTAATTAGTTATCAGATATGGTCCTTTTTTTTATCAATATTTCTACTACTTCAATGCATTTGACCGTGTGCTCATGATTTTTGAGCTTGTTCGTAACCAAAATTTTTCTAATCTCTAGTCCCTTTACTAGTTAATCAACATTCTTTGGAAAAAATAGCTCAAAGTAAAACAATACGCATGATCTAAATCTCTAAAATATTTGTTATTTTCTTATCATATATTTCTTCATTTGACAATGTTATCGCATAAAAATATGAATAAAATAATTTTATATTATTTTTTTATCTTTCAGAATCTAAAATTTTTCATATTTAATTAGAATCTTACTATTAAATATCTAAATTTTTTCTATTTTTTCATGCCTTGAATCATAAATAGTTTCAAGAATTTCAGTTGATATGTTATGTTGCTTAATACTCTTCTAATCGATTGTATTTGTTTAAACTTTAAGCTTGTTTTTATTTATTTATTGAATTGAGCCAATTAGTATTGTCAATATCATCTATAATTAATTGTTTGCTAACTTGTTCATCAATTGAACTCTTTGATAATTTCGTTTCATGCTGAGTAACAATTTTATCAAGAACACCACATTGAGATTGAGTTAATTTGTGAACATTTATCCTTTTCTTTATTTTTTTCAAAACCAAATTTATATATTATATTTTACATTTTCAATTGCAATTCTATAAAGTATAAAAATACAATCATAAAAAAATAAGAAATATAAAAAAAAATTGCAAAGTAAATAATAGAAAAATATGAATTACACATGGATATTTCCTAAACAGCAATTTCATATCAATTATTCACTTGAGATAGCATATACTTAAGAAAATTCAAAGAAAAATGATTAAACTTTAATATATAATAATAATCATATATAGAGAGAGAGAGGATCCAAGGGAGGGAGGGAGAGAATTTAAACTTAAAAAACTGGTTGTGCATAAAGGTTGAAATAAGTTGTGTTGTTCTACGTTTTACCATGCTTTTTAAAATTTAGGTCACGTAAAGGTTTGACTTTTACATTTAAAATAAAAATTAAAAGTATATTTAAGAATGACGCTTTACACATAAGAAAATTCTCTTTAAATAAGTTAAAATAGTCTATACTTATATATAGAGGTTAGTGAGCTTAATTCTTTTAGAAAGGCCAAGAAATATGTAATATTAAAATATTACTCTAAAAATGTTAATATAACAATTCCATCGATAAAAATAATTTTAAAAAAAAATCACTCTTTAATGTCCAAACTATTTTTAAATAAATCAAAATATATTTCATAAAATCAAATATGTTTAACTAAGTGGATTTTTCGCATGTTTTGTTTTGATCTGTTATTATTTTGACTTTTTAATTTTCTCATTAAATAAGAAAAAATAAACTAAAGTCACATTAACAAGAAAGCAGAGAAGTATGGTGGTTACACACTAGTTTCTCTGTCATTCAATTGTATGTACCTTTGGAAGCATATTAACCATAGGGTAGTATAGTATCCCTGCTGAACACTGATTTAAAGTGGAGGGGCCACAGACTCAAATGGAGTAATGCCAACCATGTTCCACGTTTTTCATCCACGTGTAGTCGTTGTTGTAGTTGGTGTTTTGGACCAAGACAATAAAACGAGAGAAAATTTGCACCATCTTTTGTTAGGATGTCCCTTTCTTGAGTTTCAAGAAGGATGTGCTCCAAAGCAAAGAGATAAATGAATGAAAAGAAAATAAAAAAAAATTTAAGAGACAATTAGATACTGAATATGTTTCGGTTCCCCGAATGGCTGAGAGACACATAAATAAGTAGTTGCAACTGTGAAGGTCGTCATTATAGCAGTAAATGATGGTGCCTTTCAAAGATAGACAAGTGCTCAATAATTCAATATTTTCCACATATGCCATCACAGTGTCTTTCAAAGATAGACAAATAAAGCTGGAAAATCAAGGCTACTTCTACTTCCAACCTTGAAACAAATGTCTCAATCAATCAATCAATCAAAGAACTAAGAAAGAAAAAAAAAAAGGAGATTCAGATGCGACAATTTCTAACACCATAGGTGGTTCTGTGTAAAGTTTTAGTTATTATACTCTTTATCTACCCTTCCCTACCCTGTGTTTGTTGGAAATATAAGAGAAACATTGTGCTATGTAACCAAGGATTTAAAAGACAACAGTTATCATGATATTGAATCTTACAAATGAACTTTATAAGAAATATAAAGGATACCAACCTCTAGTTAATTGTCATGAAATAATTTCAATGATGTATGAATAAATAAAAAGATTAATTGGCGTTATTCCAACATGTTGGCATTTTCAATGGCATAAAAAGACCTTCAAACCTTAAAAGTTACCACACAATCCATTGCATGGGGACTAAAGATTTACAGTTAACAATGCTTAGCAGTAACATATGATGTGTTAAAATAGGAAATTGGTCTCCACCATACTCCTCAAATGACTTGATGATCCAACACATTTGAGAGAATGGGATTGTGAACACAGTAGTATGGCAACCTTGTATCTAGAATGCATGAGAAATATATAAAGCCTTTCCTCTTTAAAGATATCTGGTGTATGATCCTGTTGCAACTGCATTTATGGCTGCCAAGATAGACAAACATTCCTGAGAAATATGTATGCCACTACATGTCATGCATACTGTAACATACAAAAAGTTACATGGTTCTACTTTACTTTCATCTGCACTCCAGATGAAAAGACCAAGGATATAGAATGGGAGTCATAAAAGGGTCTTTTAATTCTTCTCTATGTTATTATTTACTTCAACTCTCTAATCAAACAATGGTTTAGCAACAGACGAGCAGAAATTTCAGTGTTGATTGGCAGAACATTGACCCAGCATTACAAGAGGTTCTTACCATACAGAGAAATCAATTTCTAATGTTTTGCCAGGATTTACTAGTCCCTGCTTCAGAAGGAAAAAGCAATTCCTAAAAGTACGTAAAATTCCTTTTTACCAGTGTAACTTTTCTTTAAGTCAAGATATATCTGAAGGATTTTCCATCCCACAATTAGGAAAACATACTAATAGTCCTTGAAGGTTGCTAAACTGCTTATTCACTAAACAACTAGGTACACTAGATTGAATGATACCATGACATCCATGCTTTAAATGCCGTTTAGTTAATCGTTTAACACGATAACTAATTGAAAACAACATAATACTAGACATGAATGCAACAACAATTACGAGGCAATGATCCAGGTTCAAGTGCGGTAAGATGAAATTCTGCTATTTGAGCCAAAATTTCATAAATTCATTATTGTAGTAAGACTTGAAAGAGGAAATGAGCTTGCAATATATGCAAGTATCTGGAATGATTCCATTTATCTAACAGAACATACTTTCTAACTAGTCAGACAAAATTTACTTTCCAGGCATCCTAACCTGATTATTTGATGTTGGCTCATGTATTCTCTGAGGCTTCATGTTCAAATCAATCATTTTGGTTCCCATCATGGCATGCTCATCAGCATTTGGTTCTTGCGTCAGAATCAGGGGCATCCTGTGATTTTGCTGTTTCTCTCCCATTTTTATTTTGGGCAGTGCATTTTGTCCTCTTTTAGTCTCACTTGGATCCAGAGGTTGTGAAGCTGGGTTTTCTGACTTACCAGGTTTTTCTCCTGGAAACTATGTTGCAAGCAGACATTAAACTTTGTTGTTTTTTTAAACAAAAGGCATCACTAAGACCCTCCTAAACTGTGGCCAATTCATGTTTGCAAGGAGAGGAATACATACCTCAACTCTCTGCCTAAAAAGAAGATATCTCTCATGTGTCCTTTTACCTCCAACATGAACTATCATATCGCACTGCAAACAAAGGGAACTTCCATCTGTCTCACAATAGAAGAAAGCTGCATCCAGATTCAAAGGAAAACCAGCAAATGAGGAAAAGAAAATATTAGAATCAGAACGAGGATAGTGAAAGAAGAGTATCTACCAGGTGCATTCTCACAAATGTCGCAGCGTGGCACATCACTTGGACTTGCTAGACCAACCCTTACATGCCGGCTTGCTAGCTTATTACACATGTGAACCTGCCATCCCAATATAGTTTAAACTTTGAGCCACTGCTTGAAAGAATGCCAGGAAAAGCCAAGACTTGAAATAAACCAATTTGGATTTCATAACTACCCAAGTCCAAAGAAAGATAATCTGATAAAAGGATTTACCTATTATTAAGCAATAACAAAATAGGTGAGTCCTTCAATTTGAAGTACCACTTACACATACCATCCCATGAGTACTTATTTTTAATAAGGAACCTTCTGCTTTCTCCCGGTTCAGCCAATGATTCCAACATTTTTTTGGCATAACCAAGTGGTATTCAGAGCGCAAGCCTCGGCACAACATTAGAGTTGCGCCTTGGTATCCGATTCGACATAGATTCAAATCTTGAAATAACCTCTTTTACCTCGAAAAATATAAGGTCGTGTATAATCCGGAAGTATAGTTGACCCTTTTCCATACTTTCGACAAGAAGAAATTTTCCGACACCAAGACACGTTAGTTTTTTTAATTCAACCAGGTGATATCAAAACTCACAGGTCTAACAGATTGATCCACTAAGGGATAAAGTGTCCCCAGATGTTACAACTCCATAATACTAAAGGGAGGATCGAATCCTCGACTTGGTTAAAGGATGCAACACAACATTTGGTTCAATGATTTCAACATTGTTAAGTCAGCCAAAGTTTCGTGGATGAAAAAGAGACAAAAATCTCCACCAAACGTAACAAAATTGCTAAAATGAATTTAAAAAAAAAAACATGAAAGGTTCAGAAAAGAACATACTATATAACAGGCATTGAGGGAGCAACATGAAGGAATAAGAAAGGAGGAAGAAAAAAAGAAAAAACAGTAGTGAATGATGAGAGTTTGCACACAGTAGAGAAGCATAGTTAATGAAGTAAGAAAGAAAAGGGTGGAGAATTGCACCTTCTTATCACAGGCACGGCATAGGGCAGCCTCATCGGCGGCGCAGAAAACGATAGCGGCGGCGCTCTCACAAGCATCACAGAGCGTTCGCATAATTGAAGTTGAAGGCTTTGAATTTGAAGGTGTGTTGTTTTGCATGATCCAAGAGTGAGAGTTTGTTTATTTATTCTTAAAAATTCATAAGAACTGACACAATAAATGTGTGTTTGTGAATTTTGTTGGCCTCAGCGATTACTTCTCAGCCACAAATTGAAAGGCACTCTGTTTCGGTGTTATGTTGTGTGGCTTTGACAGCACCTCTCGCATTATTCTCCGACTCATATCGCACCTGCCTGGGACCCATTTAATGCTCTTTATTTATGCTTACACTCAAATACTGTCATATAAAACATAAATTATAACAAATTCTTTGATTCTTCTTTTCGTCTAATGATAGGTGTAATATGTCACAAACTAATAAGTGTTTATAGAATGTTTTCTTTTTTATTTTTTATGCATTGATATGTGTTTTTCTTATTCTTGTTGTTGCACGATAAAAAAAAAAGTAATTTTTTACTTTTAATTATTTTTTAGATTTGTGTCTTTCTTCAATAAAATTCAAAATCTTATACCATATTATTTCTAAATTTTGGTTAGTTGAAGATTCGACTTTTCTGATAAAATTTTAACTAAATCTAAATCTTATATTGAATAAAAATAAGTAAAACATTATAAAAGTGAGGATCAATTAATTTATTATCTTATCTTAAAGTTTTTTTTAGAAAATGATATTAATATTTTATATGATTAGACATAGATCTTATTAATATTTATTAGTATTGTATTTTTCAAGTGAATTCGATAAACTTAACATTCTCACCTTTTTATTAGTTTCAACTTTAACATTAATTTTTCACACATTTACTTTTTGTTTCACACCACTTGAATCTTGTATATGCTGATTCTAATCTAACTTGGAATCTCCAGCACTCAAAATTGAGACATAATCTCTTTTTTTATGTTATATTTTTCCATCCTTTCAATGACTTAGTCAATGTTTAGTTAATTATCATCAAATAATCTTCTCTCTCGTTCTCTTTCTTTTTTTCTATTTTCTTTAAGAAGATTTTGTCAGTTTATCTTCTTTTTGCCTTGTTACTATCACTTCAAATTACAAGTGATAATTGATTATGAAAGAATTTTTAACACTACACGTGAAGAGTGATAACACTAGTACAACGTCGAATATTTTTTATCTTTCATGTTGAATTTGAGAACGATGTCATATTAGGAGATGTTAAATTGACATCGAATTTAAAAAATTTGACGTTAATTTTGTCAAAATACTCGACATTAATTTAACGTCGAATTTTGTCAATATACTACATTAATCAATCTTGAAAAGCAGAACTATGAAGGGTAATATAGAATCAACAATAAATAACAATAACAAACAACAAACAAGTTCAATCAAACAACAAACAAGTTTTTCAAAACGAAAACGAAAACTAACCTTCAAAAGGTGAGTTCATCGGAATAAAGTGTTGCCACCAGTGAGAGAGAAAGCAAAATGCGCCTATGAAGGACAAGAACACGAAAATAATCGGTGAAAACAAAACGAAAATCAGTAGTTAATTAACATGCATTTGTATCAAATGAAAGATAAATTACATGTGATGGTCGTCAAAATTCGTTTGAAAAAAGTTTGAGCAGAGGGTCTCGCGCGCTAAGATAAAGTGAATAAATTTTCAATCTCTCGCTCAAATTTTTAGTGAATTCACTAACCTTTTGACGTCTGGCATTCGACGTTTTATATCCTTTTAAATCAAATTATAATTGTAAACGATGTTTAATAATTGCATTTATTTACAAACTTGTCACCGGTCATTCTTAACTTTGACTATTGAGTGGTTAGACGTTGAACGTGCTCTTTTTGCACTAGTATATAATTGATAAATCAATTCAATACCACACTTTGATATTGCTTAGGGATGACAAAAACATTCTCGGACACGAGTATCTGCAAATAAAATCTGCAGCGGGTAGTTACTATTCACGGATATTTACTGGTAACGAGTATTTTAATATCCGCTTCTAAATGGGTTAGGTACGGGTAGTATACTACCCAACCCGCGGGTACCCGTTATCCGCAAAAAAAAATTAATTTATATATATTTTAATTAAATTTAATTAAAAATAAAATAAAATTATATTTTATTAGGTTAAATTTAATTAAAATTAAATTTATATTTATATTTAATTTAAATTATATTATATATAATTTTATTTAAATTTTATTTTAAAAATGTATAAAATATTTTTTTTTTATTTTTTGCAGGTATCTGCGGGTACCCGTAAGTATTTTATAAACGGATATCCACGCGAGTAGCGAGTCAAGTAACGAGTACAATTTTATTTGGCAGGTTGTAGGTAGACACTATCCATACCCAACCGACCCGTTGTCATCCTATACATGTTGTTCATCACTCAATCACTTTATTTGATTAAATTTAGGTAATTTATTTTTATAAACTAATTAATCATTTCACTTTCAAAATTTATTTTTAATATTGTTTATCATTTATTTATCATTGTTATTGTGTGTGCCAAATAATGTAATTGTTATCATAATTTTTCAAAAAATAACTATAGGGAGTCGACAATCTAGTTGTATTTGGTGGTGAGAAGAGATATCACTTTATAGGTTTTATTATTATATTTTAATTTTAAAATGTTGTTTTGCTTATTAGTTGTTTATATTTTGATCGGTTAAATTTTTCCTAAAATAATACAAATCCCAAATAAAAATATGCATCTAATTTTAAAATTTGAAAAACTAATTCAATCTGAAAAGGGTGTTCTGTATACATTTGTTACTAAGACTGATATGTTAAAGTTATTTAATTTTAAACAAACTCCCATAAATAACCTTGCAGTACAAAAAATAAAAATAAAAATTATTAATCTATACTAACATAATTTCTATACTTTTTTCATCTTCCAATTTTACTCAAATAATATTTGAGAGCTACCATTGAATATATACTCCTTATTAAATATTTTCAAAAAATGTAAGATGATAAAAAGAATTATTTTCTTATAAAATAATTAAGTTCATATATAAATCAAAATTAAATTTTCAAAAATTTAAACAAGAAATTTTATATAAATCAATTTATATATAAGTTAATGTCAGATTATAGAAGGAAACAATGTTTTTCTCAAATATAAGTAATTTTTACTTCATTTCATGAATTTTTTTAATATGATTTTATTAATATTTTTACCTTTTTGTTGCACTATTTTTAATTTTACGTGATGACTTCTTAAGAAGAATATTAAGGAATAAGTATAGTAATGGAGATAATGTTTTTTAACTTTCTTAACACAATTTATATTTAATTAAAAAATTTACAATAAAAACAATACCAAAAATATTTTAAAAATTAAAATTAATAAAATTATTTCTATCCCATCCAATAATTTCATCTTGCTTAAAAAATCATGTCTAAAACAGTTTAAATATTTTTTTTTTCTCTTCTCACCATCCGAGACTCAGGACAAAACCAAGAAACCCTATATCACTATTTTTGAAAAATAATACAAAAACAAAACCTAGGTTAAACTATTTTAATTAATATTAATTTAAATTTTTGTTTTTACTGTTCCTTACTACTTACCTTTCTCAGTTAATGTAATAGCTATTTTATGAATGAGTGGATTCCACGAACAACTAAAGAACTAACTAAAATGAATTGATGACAATGTATTCTGAAAAAAACTATCCTGAAATATGTTGGGAATTGAAATCTTAAAAATACACAGTGGGATATAATGATATATGTAATGATAACTTTTAAGAATGAAATATGAAATGGAAAATAAAGTAATTTGATTTCAAAATTGTTTGGCTAACTCAACCAATGTGTGGAGCCACTAATACTAAAAGGCCATGTTAATTAATGGTATCAAATTTGCTCTATAAAACCATACAAACTATTTCTTTAATGTCAATATCTTCGAAGCTTAAGCCAATTTATCACTTATTTTTAAATTATTTTTTCGGTCCAAGCAATTTAATGTTATGCTAGCGAATGTCAAACTAAATAATTTTTAAAATAAAAATGTATTAGCATTAAGTAAGGATACTAAATAAAATATATTTTTAATATTAGTTTCATTTGCATTATGGTTGGTGTTAATGACAATAAATTAAAAAAGTTAAATTATGTTTTATTTTTAAATTAAATTTTAAATTATTTTCTTTATATTTTTTTATTGAAAATCATGTAAAACATTATTTCAATAAACAAACACGTGCACGTGAAGGTTATTTCTTACATGAAAAACCTTTTACATGTCATTTTTCGAAAAATATGTTTTATATAACTTTTATAAAATATAGAGACTAAATAATATATAATTTAATTTATGAATGAAACATAATTCTTTATAATAGTTTGTTGACAAAAAAGTATATTTAAATCGTTTAAAAATAAATTCTCCTACAAAATCTTCGTCTTTGACAGAAATAAAATATATAAAAAAATAAAAGAAAATAGAAATTATAGTGTAAATAATTATTAGATATATTGCACTCAACGAACTTGAGATCGATACATTAACTACTTTTATAGAGACAAAAAATCTCTTATCTCTCGATTGAAAGACTTATTTCAGTACACTCAATATAGTCTCACATTATTTAGAAGTTGAGGCTAATGATAGTTAAAATATACATTTCTCCTTCAGCCCTCTTAGCCTCCTTTTAAAGATAAAATTGTGACGAAGTTTCAAGCTCCAAAGCAAACAATATATTGAATGTTGTTACTATGGGCTCATAGTCGACTGAACGGTAAAGGTGCAGAAGAATCGGCCGACTAATGATATTTCTCAGGTCAGTGGACCGATCGATAAAAAGAGTCGTTAAGGTAATCAATAGTAATAACTGCCGGGGAGTTAATGAAAATAATTGTCATTTATTGACAATTAATAATCTCATTTATGGGTGATTAATGAGTTAGACTTAACGGTGCTTATTATAATTTATAAATATTTTTGACTGAACTTTGAATTCGAATAACTAAATCTTGATTACAAGATTATTACGCAAGGTCACTCATTTGAGCGTCGGAGTGTCTTTTGAAGACACCCTACCCCGCGGCTTGGACAAGGAGAAGAGAGAAAACAGCACAACTGGACATCGGAACAGACAACTTTGAATGTTTTGGATTAGGATTCTAAATCCTGCTGAAACAAATGTGATGATTGATCTTAATAATGTCACTTGACGGGCTTGGGATCAGAACATTGTCACTGTTCGGGATGAAAAATCTCCTAGTCATTGATTGAGGGGCTTGTTTTGGTATACCCAAGAGTCTCACATTGCTTAGAAATTGAGACCAAAGATAATTCAAATACTATTTCTTCCATCAACCCTCTAATGTTATTTTTAAGAACATCATATGTGATAATTGACCATAATAATGTCACTCAACGAACTTATAATTGAAACAATATATATAATAGTTTGGCCGATTGAATGACTTTATATGAATTAACAATTTTTTATCCTTCTAACCTTGTTCTTGATCTAATATGGAGATAGGGTATACTTGTTATACTAGAAATAACTAATTTGTGAGGGGTTGAAATATTAGAGGAAAGGTTATAACAATTGGAGTATTTAGAGTTATGAAGATATGATTGGAGAAAACAATCAGGCGTATGCTTTGGAGTGGCTATTTGACATTGAATTTATTGGGATCTAAATTTTCTTTGACTTGAATACATATTATTTGCAAGACGGAGGACCCGTTGATATGGTCTTCAATTTATTAAAAGTACCTTTACTAATAAATGTATGGCAAATATTTGAATACTTACTGGATTTATTACGAGATAGACTAGACATTATCAAATAACATAATGAGAAATATAATAAAAACGTTTCGAAAAAACCAGTGGAAATTTGAATTTGTTAATAGATAAAAGATGGACTTTGAGTGCATGATCCGAAAACTTGATTTTGTTATCCGTTAACTGTAGAAACTATATTATTATATTTTAATTAGAAAGTTGAACTTTAAAATGATTTATTGACTTTAAAATGATTTATTGACTAATTTTTTATAATCATTATATTTATGGTTACTATTCTCGTGATTAATTTCAAGTAGATAATATATTAGATTAATTTTCCGTGGAAGTACCTTTTTTAGCTACATTTCATAAAACTTAAACGCAAACTTTTAAATTAAGATCTAGATATAATCTTATTTAGATTTACATCTATGTATTTATTCATGAAGTTATTAAATAAGATTTTCTATCTCTCAAATTGTTCTGTATTATTTTTTTTATTTTTTATTTTTTATATCCCAATATATTTTAACAAATATATTAACTATTTATTGTGTGAACTTAAAAAAAAAATTGAAAGTAGAAAAAGAACACTACTACTTAGGTCAAATTCATGTGATTTTTTCATATTTTTAAACCCTATCCCTAGCAGGTTAAAGACCCAAAAATCAGGCCTTGAACAGTCGTGTATCATAAAAAAGTGAAGCATGTGTTCTTGTTCTGTACCTTATTTGGTACATCGGAATATAGTTGAATATTATGCAAAATAACATTTTGTTTTAGAGCGAAGTTTGTAATTTCAATGGTACTTTGTACTTGTTAAAAGTTATATCTTAATCATGAGATTAATATGTGCTCATTTTGTTGTTGGTATATTGATCTTTTATCTTATGGTTTACTTTATATTATATATATATATATATATATATATATATATATATATATATATGAGATTATAATTTTTACTATTTTTTAACAATAAATTACTTATAAAGAAATGAAAAACAGCACCACCCGGCTAGTGTGAAATAAAATACAATTCAAATGTCAATGTATATGCATTATTGATTAGAGATTATATACGCTTATTTAACCAAGAAACTACAGCCTCAAAAGGCCAATAGTAATTATAAGTTAGGCTACAAATCAGTGTTAATGAAACCATTTAACTAATTACTCAAGCCATCTTTTGGCTTTCAAGGGTTTTAGATTTCGAAATAACAACTGACATAATTTTATTTATGATCAGTATCAATATTCACACACTAATAAAAAACAAAACCAACATCTTCCATATACGCTTAAAAGATGCTTGTCAGAATAATGTGAAAAACAACCATGCAATTCACCACCCATCACATTAAGCAATATTTCATTCCACTTTAAAATTTCATATCTCTTTTTACCGTGGAAAGTTGAAGCAATTCCAAAGAATTATAATTTGAATATATATTGATTGTTTCGAATAATATTATTAAAGTTAATTATTATATATATAAGATATTATCTATTTTAGAACTTAGTTTGTTATGAATTAGTTTTTAAAAAATATATCAAAAAATGAGAGAAGAAAAAAATATTTAATTACATTTTATCTTGATTATTAAATAATGTGAAACTATTATATGTAGTAGAATGATAATGATCTTACCTCTAGTCTTCCTTTCAACCTATTCATGTTTTAAGAAAACATAAAAATAAATAAAATCCATGCAAGTAACAATTAGAACTTATTTAGACAATTCTATTGTTTGTTTATATTTTGCTTACTTTTGGTCAAAATATTTCGCTTTAAATATTTAAAAAATATATTTTATTTATGTAATAATCTCATTTATTAATTTATATAGATGATTCAAAATTATATTGGTAAAATTACTAACATGATCTTCTTTTTTTCATATAGATTTATGTAATTAGTCATTGTAATTTCTTAGCCTCACTTAGAAACATTGCTGAGAATTCGTACATAGGAGAAACATGAAGAGAAAGGATTCCACACAACATGCCAGATTCTTCAAAAGAATTAACAATTTATTTTGGTACATCCTCACACATGTTTGAGCCTTATATTAATATTAATTTGGAATCTACTACATATATGACACACACTAACCTAACTAACTAAATAATTTTGAGTAACATTTTACATATTAATAAAAATATTTGTAAAAGTATTATTACAAGTTGAGTAAAAAATTTAATAGAAAAATAAAGTTTTAAAAATATTGGTAAAATTTGCCAGTAACATTTTTGATAAAAAATGGAATTATAACATTTATTTAAAAAAATTGTAAAGTTTTTTTAATAAAATAACATTCTAGAAATGGTACTACAAATTTTGACGAAAATTTGGTTTTAGTAAAGACAATATTATAAAAATATTACTAATGTAAATATTTAAAATAAAATTATAAAAATATTACTAAAAACTTTTAATAAAGACAACGTTATAAAAATACTACTAATGTAAATAAATTATAGAAAATAAACTTTGTTTTAACAAACCCAAAAAATATGTATATTAATATTGATTTTTATCATAACGGAAACAAATTACTAGTAAGATTTAATATATTTAGTTAAATTTTAATATTTCTACAAATTATTTAAAAACTATACAGGATAAGATCGAGATGATGTCATTCTTGACAATGAAAATCATCTTAGCCTATATTTAAGGGTATCAATAAGATAATCATGATTACTTACTTGGCTTATACTCACTTACTTAAATATTCATGAAATATGTATAAAATGGTACATTATTTATGAGGTAAAATTATTCACTCATTTATTTATTACTGTCTTTACTATATTTGAAAATTTATTGATTTAAACGTAAGTGTCTGTACATCTACCTCACAATTCCACTTCCCACTAAAGAAGAATGAATCTTTTCAAACGGATCTATATATTATTCAAAATGATAAAAAATAAATATAATCATATTTATTTAATTTTTCAGAAGGCCAATATTATAAAGAATATGAGAATTAAAGTCGAAATTCATAGGTGCATAAGTAGTATAATAAATAATTATGACATTATTACGCTATATTAATATAAGCTATGTTAGGAACATGAATTTATGGTGAAGCCGAGTAGCATGGAAACATTAATAATGACTGTCTACCATATTCATAACATAACATAACATGATATAAATACCCATTACTTCTATAACTACTGTAAGCTATTAAGACGGGGATGAACGTATTCATGTGTGCTTCAGTAATATAGGGATGAAATTGGATTAAATAAGATGGAAATTATAATAAAGTTTAAAAGCATATATAAATAAAAAATAGTAGAATATCTATCTCTCTCTATATATATTTATTATTTGTAGTAATATTTTTCTTAAAATGTTATTATAATTTGTATAATATTTCTAATAAATATAACTACAAGTAATTTTGAAAGTATTAAGTGGCGTAGTGGAACAATGTACGAGTTTCTTTTCTAATGTTCGATGATGGAGCAGTTTTTGGATCTTAGCCCCTTCTATGTGTACCCTAAACTCAACATCCAAATAACAAGTATAAGTAATTATGAGGTGAATATTATTTAAAAAATACTAATTATATTTATAGTATTCATATTTATAGTATTCATATGGACGGTGACCTATGTTTATCTTTAGAATAATACATCCTCAAATATAATAAGAAAGTAGTTTAATAATAACATAATCATAAATAACAATTATAATACCAATTTTTTAATATTAGTTATGGTAGATGAATATTATTTCAATAAATTTAGATTTAGACTATTTTAGAAGAAAAATATTTAATGAATTTTATTGGATGATTATTTCTAGTATATCTATTGAAGTGGATAGGAATATGGTAATTTTTAAGTAAGGAAATCTCATATGGTAATTTTTGAGTAAGGAAATCTCCAATGCATGTGTTGTATCAAATTTTGATTCAATTATTAGTTTTTTGGTACCTTTCTTGGGTTTGAAAATGAACGTAAAAATAAAACACGAAAAGATTTTGTACGAAAAGCATAGCGTTGAAGTTCAAATTGTATTGGTGGTAAATGTAGTGCCGTAGTATACTGGTTATCTTTTTTCATACACACACGTCAACGACTGAGCCTGCAAAAGTTGGAAAAAGAAGGTACCACGTGCATGTGTTTCACCCATTTGTTTATGTTCTCTTCCTGCATAATTGAATCCTTCACTTCATTCACACTGCATTATCTGCATTCATTGCCATTCATATATTTAAATATTGCATACAACTTTTCCTTTTCGGTTGTCATTAGAAGTTATTTACAATTTCCAGCAAAATAAACAATGTAATATATTATAGAAGGTTTTAATCTTTATATTAACAACTTAGTTTTGTTGGGATGTTATTCTGAAATTATAGGCGTTAGGAACGGATCGGGTACTGTGGAACAGTGTGGTGGGTAGGTTGGTAATTTCCTGCGACTGTGATGTGTGAGAGATGAGAGTTTGTTTATAGCGCGGTCGTTAAATTTGTTTGAAAAAAAAAAGAAAGAAAGAAAAAAAAGGGTGAAAAATGTAGAGTGAACTGCAACTAACAAATTAAGAGGGAGACGCTATATCTTCTCCTCATTGTTTCAAAAGCACATTCTCACCATTTTCATGCTTTCACCGTTTTCCTTTCTTTTCTTTAACTACGCATCTTGCTGCAGCTCAACAATTCTCAACTTCGATTTTCCTTTCGTCACCTTCTTCTCTTACTGTTCGATTTCAGATTGCGTTTGCGCAGGTGAAGAAATGCTTCCACGTTTTCTTTTTCATTTTGTTTCGCTTTTCAATTGATCCTTTTCGGAAGTCGTCTTTCAATTTCTGCATTGTATTTGTTTCACACTTCCGAGGCTAAAAGCCTTCTCCGTTGTTGTTTGCTTAAGGCTTATGAATGTTATCATCATTCAGATTATTGTTGTCTTTATTGATTTGTTAGTATTTGTGATAATTTTTATTTATTTATTGTATATTTTATCTAGAGTTTTGTTTGTTCTGAAAATGTGAATTTCCTTGTGTTTGATCCATAACATAACAATAGATTAATGTTTATTATCCGAATGAAGCTCGGATATTAATTCGGGACATCTAGTTCCAATTTTAACCGTTTCTTCTTAAACACGGCAAAATTTGCGTCTGATTAACGGTTCAGCTATGAGGCACTTTTCTATTATGGTTTTATTTTTAATATAAAATCGTTTCTAATTTATGTCATTTTTGTTTGGATTATCTTTTACATGCTACATTTAGGAGAACAAAAAGACAATTCTACACAAGAGAAATAACTGGGAAGTTTAGTAAGATAATTACGTCCATTCAAAATTTTCTTTTCTACTGGCAATACCATTTCGGATATTTTATTCCTATATTTCTCAGCGCACCAAGTTGGTGAAGAATTTCCTGCAAAACTTGACTCCCCAGTCTTTGTCGCCGTTGGTAACTCTCTAAAACTAATTCTAAAAGTTCAATGTTCCATGTGAGGGAGAATTTGACAGTCTGTTCTGTGTCTTGGGGAACATCCCAGAAAACTCCAATTTTTCCATTAGAATACGTAGAGCACCGTATTTTTTGTGTAAAATTATGGGAGCATACGCTGGTCAATATTACTTTTGGCCCCTCTCTGGAAAATTTTATATTTGAAACTGCGTAGAACAAAATCATTCTTTTTATTTTTATTTCTTGTTTATGGAGTCGTAACCTTTGATTATTTTGTAGCCGCAGATAATGATTGGGGGTTGAAAGCTTTGGTGGCCCTTGTGTTCCATACCATCCCAGCAATAGTACAAAACAAGATTCAGAAAACAACTAAAAAAGTAATAAAATAACAGAACGTCGAAGTGGTCTTTTGGGGTACTTTGAATTCGGGACATGTCCTCGTTGTCAAACTGGGGGCATTGAAGTTTTAGAGAGAAAGTAGAGGAAATGGGTTCCATTGCAGAGGAGGCAATGCAAGGCTCAGCAGGCAGTGAGGAGAGGATTCTTGTGTCTGTTCGTGTGAGACCTTTGAATGAAAAGGAGCTCTCAAGAAATGATCTGTCTGAATGGGAATGCATTAATGGCACAACCATCATGTACAGGAGCAACCTTTCAGCTACAGAAAGGTCCCTGTATCCAACAGCTTATACATTTGGTACGAAGAGGCTAAACTTACGAATCCATGCGTAGATTTGCTGATGTTAGGTTTATGTATGAAATGCTTATAATCGAGATGCAGAATGCTTTGGGCTGAAAACATTTTTGATTGAAAAATAAGTTAGAGGAAGCACTGGCTTAATTTAATTTGCTTCATACAAAGCTACCTGCGTTGTGAAATTGTTGGGTGTTTTGAATGGTTTTCATTTATACGATAAGGCCAAATGAATTAACTTGGAGAATGTGGTTGGAATTCATCATAATTGATGTTGGTGACGCAAGTTGATGAAATTTTTCGGGGTTTTACATCAAAGGCTCTTTGGGATCTTTGTTTAGTCAAAGTTATATTAAAATGTCATAAATCTGGTCGTTTCTATTCATGGAAATAGAAGGCGGTTCATTGTTTTGGCCATTTAAACGATTCTATTAAGACCATACTCACGGCTTTAATTCCATTAAATCCACATGGGTTAAAAGCTGAAATTGACTCCCTCTCTTCATCCACCTTGATTTTTTATTTTTATTTTTTGCTGCAGATCGAGTATTTAGTGTTGACAGCGACACAAGGCAGGTGTACGAAGAAGCAGCTAAGGAAGTTGCTCTTTCAGTTCTAGGTGGCATCAACTGTGAGTTTGTTTTCCCTTTATCGCCTTTCTTCCTTCATAAGAATAAACTTCCTTGGAATTTCTATTTTGGCTTATTTGGTCTTTGATTAACTATTTGATCAGCAAGCATTTTTGCATATGGACAAACAAGCAGCGGAAAAACATACACCATGAGTGGTATAACAGAGTACGCTGTAGCAGATATTTTCAACTACATTGAAAAGGTAAATGAAATATGAACTCATCGATTAATCAATGCATTACCTTTTCATTGTCAAAACCCTATATTGATTGCATTTTTTATCTTTCACAGCACACGGAAAGGGATTTTGTGTTGAAGTTTTCGGCATTGGAGATCTATAATGAATCTGTCAGGGATCTCCTAAGCGTTGACAGTACACCTCTTAGACTTCTTGATGATCCAGAGGTAAATATCTTTATCAGATTTTTAAAAAAGCTGGTGCTTCTATATTGTACTAACAGTTTGTAAGTTAAACAGAAAGGGACAGTTGTTGAGAGACTCACGGAGGAAGCTGTAAGGAACTGGAACCATTTTCAAGAACTAATTTTTTTCTGTGAAGGTAAGGACTAAGGAGGTTTGCTCTCTATCCATTTTTTTGTTGTTTAATTTCTCATTACAAATTGAGTTTTTGCCCAGCCAGAGCTGACTGCTAAGTTATCATAAAATTGATTGGATATTTCAGCTCAAAGGCAAATAGGGGAGACAGCACTGAATGAAGTGAGCTCCAGATCTCATCAGATTCTTAGACTGGTACGTATGTTCATCTTTTTGTCCAAGGGAAGAGAAGTTTATAGATCTTCATTCCTAAGATTCCTTAACTAATGATTCTTCAGACAGTTGAAAGTTCTGCAAGTGAATTTATGGGAAATGGGAGCTCCCTTGCCGCTTCCGTGGTATGACTGATTCACTCAGATTACAGAAAAATATAGAAAAATTACTTTTTTTATGTTGAAAAACTAAAAATCTTTTCCCCGGGTACAGAATTTCGTCGATCTTGCTGGGAGTGAACGGGCGTCCCAAACTAATTCAGCTGGTACTAGGTTGAAAGAGGGTTGCCACATAAATCGTAGTTTACTAACTCTAGGAACTGTCATCCGCAAACTGAGGTTAGCTTATGAAGTTTGCATTCAATATTTATTTTACTCAACTAAATGCACACTGTCTCCATATACTTTTAGCCGTATCCAGCACTTTACCCCACAAGCAGCCGACCTTTGAGCAAGTTTGAAATAGCAGAGATACTTGTTGGATTTAAAGAAGTTGGAAGAATGTTCATTTTTATAAACATACAGTTTTTTCGCTATATGAGGTTACTTTTCTTATTATGGAATATGGTGATTTCTTAACCCCTCTTCAAAATTCAAATTTATGGTGATTATTTTTTACCGATCTTTCTAACGGCAGGACCTGCAAAACTATATTAACACAAAAAAGGAAACCACCATAATGTTTTTCTGTCGCCTCTCTTTTTTCTCCATCATCTGTCATTTCACTGTTCACTTTTATGCATTTTCATATAGATTAACGGGTCAGTTTTTTCTGTTTTTAAAGATATACTCTACCTGTGGTACAAAAAGATTATAGATAGTAAATATTGACAACCAATGAAAGAAACCCAAATATTTACCATTTAATGCCCAAAGTTATAGCGCACTACTTAATCGTTAATTTACATTATTATTATGCAATAATCTGGCCATCTGATTCTGTTACAATTATCACTTTAGGGATTATGAAGAGATAAAACTTTTTCGGACTTTTTTTTTTCATGAACTTACCGAATGCGTCAATATAATCAATATTTGGATATATTAAGAATCTTTTATACTCATTTTTGAGAAACACTGCCTTACCCTAAAAACAATTAATTTGACGGCAGCAAGGGGAGAAATGGACATATTCCTTTCAGAGATTCAAAGCTAACCCGCATACTGCAGTCCTCGTTAGCAGGCAATGCTAAAACTGCAATCATCTGCACCATGAGCCCTGCAAGGAGCCATGTTGAACAAACCAGAAACACCCTTTTATTTGCTAGTTGTGCTAAAGAAGTGACAACCAATGCAAAAGTCAACGTAGTGATGTCTGATAAGTTGTTGGTCAAGCAACTGCAAAAAGAGTTGGCTAGACTGGAAAGTGAGTTGAAAATCTTAAGGCCAACGAAACCTGATACGTCAGCATTGCTGAAGGAAAAAGATCTCCTAATTGAGATGGTAAGGATCAACATTCTCATAACAAAGATTCGTTATGTTTGTCAAATTAGAATTTATTACGCTAATGAAATATGTTCACCATAATGTTACATCATGTAAGTGCATTTCCTTAAAAGGTAAAAGTAGATTGCGCTGTTTATAAGGTAGTAGGTTCTTTCCAGATTGTTGTTTAATTTAAACTATCTGTTACTAGTCCTGTAATGTTCTGCAGCTCAGGGTTTATTCCACACCTTCCCTGTTGTAAAGCTTTTATTAGACAACAAGGGCCCCTGAAATGCTCACAGAACAGCTAGTTTCAGTTGGTCTTTTTATGTATGAAAAAATGCATTTTGGTGAGATAACTTGAAATGTTTTCCACTATTATGTGTAGTTACTGATCATTTACGCCCAATCAGCAGATGAGTTTTAGAATATATGGGGAATGAGGGCACTATAATTTCCTGAAGTCTGAGCTTGTGTTTCACTTTTAAGTTCCCTTTTAAGTTGTAAATATGAATCTTGCTGTTCCTCTGTTCTTGCAGTTAAAGAGAGAGGTAATGGATCTGAAGATGCAGCGGGACCTTGCTCAATCTCAAATTAAGGATATGATTCAAGTGGTTGGAGATGATAGGTCCTCGAGTGAATTGGTATGAGTACTGTATTTGCCTACTCTAAAGCATTAAAAGTAGTAATTGTCATTCTTTTTTAATTTATTTTATGTTCAAACCCAATATCCAGGACAGTTTGGGTCATCAGTATCCCAAATTACGTGTGCGAAATTCATTTGACTTTGAAAATCGAACTGCCGAGCTACCAAATTCGTTAAGTTTTGACTGCATTGAGAGTATCAGATCTTTTGATGCATCTCAATATTCAGATGGACATAGCATTAGTTCTGATGAGAACTATTTCCAACTCCCTGATTTGGAAAAGAGTCTTCCCGTCAGGATTTCTTCTCCTGCGCTTTCTGTTGAAAGTTTTGATGATGCAAGGAATGATTTGGATCAGAAAAGTGTTGAACAGCACGAAGATAATTTAGAGGAACGTTGCAGGGAAGTTAGGTGCATTGGGTCAGAAGACATAATTACAAACACCCATAAACATTCAAATTCAGCAGATATAAGTAAAATTTTATACACAGAGTCTGTTGCATCATCTCCAACCGTCTCAGGATTAACCGAAGTTGATAACAGAGACAAAGAAAATCCAGATTTGTGGTCAGCTGGTCTAAAGGACAACAAAGAAATAAACAGCTTAGAAGAACGTTTTGTTCTTCCCTCTCCACAGAAAATATCTCGATCGCTGACACAAAGTGGTGCATCTAGTTCTAAAACCGTGAAATTAACCAGAAGTAGAAGTTGTAAAGCGACTCTCATGAGAGATACATCTTCAGATTGGTTTGACCAAGAAGAAATGATTCAGAATACAACCCCAATAGGAATCGAAAAAGACTTCAATGGAACACCGGAGGGCCCTCAGAAGAAGACTTCGACACTCAATTATAATGCAAATGCTGAGAGGTTATCATGGGATGATCACGAGAATTCCCTGGAAAGTACTTCAGATATACAGAATACGAAAACCTACATTGATAACGAAAGGTGTGACGATAATTCATTACCACCGGGAGAAAAGGAAAAAGATGATCTTGGAAGTTCAAATCTGCAAGCGAACCCCGAGGTATGCATCTAGTTGTTCATATTTCTTCCTTAATTTTCCTTTTTTTGTCTTCCTTTGATCCAACTATAAATGCTTCTAATCTACTATACGGATTCAGTTTTGTATTTTGGTTAGCCATGCAAGTGATGGAAGTAGCATCCCTATATAAAACCCTTTTTATAATGAAAATTCAACCAGTGATTCGGAGTTACTTTGCATGGCAGGTTCCAGCGACTGATTTGCAGTCGGATAATGCTATAAAGAAGTTCAAAGATGTTGGTTTGGACCCATTACAATCTGAGGAAGAAAAACAGTTAGAATGGTCTTCAGAATTTAAGCGGCTGCAGAAAGAGATTATTGGACTCTGGCATGCTTGTCATGTTTCATTGGTTCACAGGACTTACTTTTTCCTTCTATTCAAAGGAGACCCATCAGATTCTATCTATATGGAAGTAGAGCTAAGAAGGTTGTTCTATCTCAAGCAAACTTTTGCCAAAGGGAATCAGACT
The DNA here is from genome assembly GCF_029865625.1 of Vigna umbellata. NCBI lineage: Eukaryota > Viridiplantae > Streptophyta > Magnoliopsida > Fabales > Fabaceae > Vigna > Vigna umbellata. The sequence continues at coordinate 86,872,209 of NC_142165.1, read as the reverse complement.
GTGGAAGACGGATATATCCTTAACGCTGAAACAAGGTAAGACTTCAAGCATTAATCTTCTTTAAAAAGATTTATCAATTTGTATTTAAACAAGTTTCTCGTTTTTTGTAATTGCAAAACCTACAATGCCTTTCTTTTGCAAACAGCCAGAGGTATCTGAGAACTGAGAGACAGATGTTGAGCAAACAAATGGAGAAGAAGCTGTCAAAATCTGAAAGAGAAAACTTGTATATTAAATGGGGAATTAGTCTAAGTTCAAAGCATAGAAGGTTGCAGCTGTCCCATCGCTTGTGGTCAAGAACAGATGACATAGACCACATTAGAGAGAGTGCCACCATTGTTGCAAAGCTGGTTGGTTCAGTAGAGCCAGATCAGGCTTTCAAGGAGATGTTTGGGCTCAATTTTGCCCCCCGGAGCACAAAAAGGAAATCTTTTGGTTGGACAACTAGTATGAAGAATATTTTGTAAGCTTGATTGTCAAAGCAAATTATTTTATAGGAAGTTTGATTTGGCCAATGTAAAATTTCTCCTTTGGCTCCATTTAAACATAGGACATTCTTTTTTTCAACCTTCTAAAAACAATCTCATCCCTTTTTTATGTTTCTAACTTCAATTGCTGCTTGATTGTAAAGAGTTTATCAGGATTTAAAATTCCAAGTTACAGATTTCTTTTGTACAATGTGCTTACCTAATAACTGAGAACTACCCCTGTGCATAAAAGAATGCATAGTAACAAGTGAACAATTAGTTTCTATAAACCTTTTCTTTCAAATATTTCGACTTTCACATTTTGAAGTATTCTCTAGAGTCTGCAATTTGATTTAGAGACGAAGTTGTTAGAACAAGAGAAGAAAATTATAAAGAAAACTTAAATTGGATTTAATTGCTTGCCTATGACAAGTACCTGGTGGTGTTTTTAAGTATAGAGAAGTCTATACTTCCTAATTAAAGCCTACCATGAGTTTTTTTCATACTACTTTCTAGTTAAAAGCTTTCTATGTTTTTGTATAGAACATTCAATAATGATTATATAAATTTATAATTTTCAATCATAAAACATTTTATCCCTTAATTTCACATTTTCTTTTTTACATAGAGGTAAGGAATGCATTGCTTGCGGAGCTGAAGCTATGATAATAAGTTAATCTTATTTGGTCTGAGGTATCATCGATTTCAACGGAGATGGATTGCTCTTAAAAGCTCATTCTAATGTACGTTTTGGAGATAACTTGTTTGATATGTACCTTCACAAGGAAACCATTCAAAATATCCAAAATGTCCTATCGAGTCACTAGGTGTTCTCTTCAAATTTTTTTCACGGATATGATAAACTTGTACATGATCATTTTGTTAGTTTTAAGAGTTAAGGATGTTGATAACACTTGCATAGAGTAAAAGATGTTATTTTTCATGACTTGGTCTACTCAACCCAATCTTTCTTTCCATACTTATAATTTAGCTTAAATTTATCTATTTTCATTATGTGAAGGACCCATACCGACAAAAAAAAATTCACCTACTAATATTACCTTAATCTTAAATTTAAATTAATAATTTCATAAATCTAAATGATAAGATCATATCATTACCTTTTGCTATCAATATCCAAAATTTGAAAGAAAAAAAAACTAACTTATTCTAATTAAAATTGCGGGTATTTGAGCATATATTTGCAACATTTCTATTTTTCTTAATACTTACACCTAGTTTAATTTTCAAGTTTGAAATTTAGTTTTTGTTCTGGTTAAGGCTGGACTAAACTAAGAAAGTGGATTTAAGGGTGAAGTATTTGAGTGTTGCTCCCTCCACCACCACCAAATGCTCCCTGCACCACCGTATACTTAATTTGTCCTTCCAATAAAATGGATATCAACATTCGTTTTATCTTCAACGATGTTGATATCCGTGAACGGATTTTCACATCTGTAGAAGGTTACATCTTTTAATTTTTTTTTGTTATTTTAGTTTATTGTTTTTACTTTAGATTTTATTTTAATAATTTTTTTATTTCTATATATATAAAAACAAAAAAATTTAATACTCTGTAAATTAATTTAAAATATAATAAATTAATAAACTAAAAAAAAAAACCTTGAACGGATATGGCATATCCGTTTAACTAATCAAATAAAAACATTTAAATAATCAATTAAATAATGAATAATACGTAATTAAAGTAAAACAAAAATCAATTTAATTAAATTAATAATAATTATTTCATCAAATAAAATAAAATTAATTTATATATAATTACGTAATATATTATAAAAAAACAAAAAAAATTAAATACTCTATAAATTAATTTAAAATATAATATTTTAATAAACTAAAAATTAAAAAAAAACTTGAACGGAGTGGCATATCCGTTTAACATAATTAATTAAAAAATAATATAATTAAATTAAATTAATAATAATTATTTCATTAAATAAAATAAAATAAATTTATATATAATTACGTAATAAATTTTAAAAAAAATAAATAAGATTTATATATTAATTTAAAATACAATAAATTAATAAACTAAAAATTAAAAAGAAATAAAAAGAACATAAACTTTGAATGGATGTGGCTACATCCGTTTTCGTTAACGGATTTCGACATCCGTTGAAGAAAATAAGAGGGGATGTAGGATTTTTTAAAATATAAAAGAATAGTTTTAGAATTTTTTTAAAATATGATGTTACAGGAAGCAATGTGGAGTGGTGTAGAAAGTAATCTCATAGTATTTTGATGTCTATTTCCCTTAAGTGTCCAGGAAAAATTTCTCAAATTCTTTTATCACCAGAAAATAGTCACAAGAATCTCATAACAACATAAAAACTAATTAATATTATGTCCTTCAGTTCTAGAATGAAGATAACTAAATATTGACCGAAATTTTATCTATTTATTTAAAAAATCTACTTGGATTGTATTATCTTCTTTTTCATACTATTTTTTTATTTTACTTTACTTGCAATTATTATCATTATCTTTTTCTACATGAAACCATTCCTTCGTTAAACTCAACCTTGTTCTTTTAAACATTTATTTTTTATTTCTTGTCAATTCTATAGTAATAATATTGAATTTCCTTTTATGATTATTATTAGGTAAATATTCTTCTTCTTTTGCAAGTGATATTCATCGTCTCTTAACAAAAGTCAAATGGGTTAAGATACAATCAAATTGTAATGTTTTGGTGGTTCATAATTGTATCTTAACTATCACATATAACTTCTAATTTAGTGGTAAAACTCAGTTCAAAATTAATAATATAATTAAGATTGTGAGTTTGATTTTCAACAAAATAATTAAAAGGAGAATAAGATGACATCAATTGTTTCATGGTAGAAATCAGGTGAACCAAGTTGCAATTGAATCACTTGATCTAACTTCTCTTTATATTCATTCTCTTCTTAGACATCATGTTTATACAGGTAAATGCTTCTTCATACTTTTTTTTAATTTTAAGTTTAATGGTGTTTACATTGTATAAGTTAGGATTGGTTGATATAAATTGTATATGTATTAATATCTTTGTTTTCTGTTATATGATCACTCTTTTTGATAAATTAGCTTATTCTTTTATCTTTATTTGTTTGTGTGTTTGTCTTCTCTTTTTAGAGGAAGATGTCTTTGTTGATTAAGTATTAGATGATAAGGGTGCATAAATATATGATAATATGTTTAGTTTTATATATATTAGTCCTTTTTGTAAAACTCCATTATACTTTTGGCTTCACTTCACTGTAATGTAACTCTTAGTATCAAAATATCTTTGTATATATATTTTGGTGTTATAGTTATACTAGGATAACTTTAATAGTATCATGTGTATTTTTTAAGTTAAATGTTTCTTGTTAATAAATGTGTGATAAATTTCAACAGTAATTAAATACTATTAAAATAGAATGTTAATTACAATAATTATATTTTGTTTTATCAATACTTTAACTCATCTTATTTTAATTCTTCTTATTCTTATATTTACACATTTTTTTAATGAAGAGTGACAAAACTAAAATACAAAATAGAATAGAAATGGAATTTTTTGCAAACAGTATAATTATTTACAATAAAAAAATTAAAAATTTTAATTTTAATTTAATTATTGATCAATTTAAAAAATTTTAACAAATAAAAGAAGATTCTTTATTTATAATTTTTATATAGTTACAATTATATTAAACTTTTTACTCATTTTTATTGTATTAATAACAATAATAATAATAATATACAAATTGAATATATTATTTAGATTTACTACACAACATTAAAGTAATTAAAAATAATAATAATAAATTACAAAATGATACAGTAATAGTTATCAGTCAATATAATATTATCAAGTATTTATTATTATATACGCCACGCCACCATATTATTTATTACGATACAAGTTAAATATTGAAGACTCTCGTTATCTATCTTTATAACATATTTAATTTATACCATATTTAATGTTATTATAGCTTAATCATTAAATAAGTTGTAAGTTTTGGTTGGATTTGATTTTATGTAAAGTAATGAGTTTCTTTTGAGTAAAAGTAAAATATTATATAATCTGGTATAACTAATAGTCATTCATTACTTAGAGTTGAGATAATTTAAATTATTTTTTCAATTTTTTTATATGTTTTTAATAATAAAATGGTGATAGAATTCTTAATTTTAAAGTGAAATTTAAATATAGTAATTGATTATAATAATATTATTTCAATAAACTTGAGATTATAGTATTATAAGAACGAAGATAAGATTTTAAATCCAATTTCTTTTTCTCAACTTCAAGTATAAAAAATGAAAAAGTGATTCTAAATATAAATTTTCGTTTTTATTAAATATTGATTATAATTTGTTCCAGTACAATTAGTAAATTCACATCATTTAGAGATTGACACTAAAGATAATTTAAATACATTTTGAGGCTAAGGATGAAAACGAAATTCTATATACAACGAAACCACTATTCCATTAGTCTTGAACTAAGGAAATAGAAAGTGATTCCAATTTGAATCTCTGTTCCTTTTAGTCTTTTTTTGGGAGACTTATTTCGGTATATTCAATAATTTCATATAATTTAGAAGTTGAAATACGTCTAATAGTTTTAAATGGCTTAAAAATTCATGTCAAAAGTAATTTAAATATATTTTTCTCTTTTAATCCTTAAAAATGTATTTTAAAGCCATAATTATGATGAAGTTTCAAACTTTATAATGAACAATATTTTGAAATATAATTATTGATCCTTGCATTTTAACGTAGTTATTTTTTATAATATACCTTATAGTCTTTCATTATTTAAAAATCGAGAACAAGAATTTAAATAACTTTTTTTTCTTCCTTCATCAATATAATAAGATTGATTCCAATAATATTAATTTAACCAGCTGAAGATCGTAACACTAGAAATTAATTATTGGTTAAAAAATATAAAACAAATAGTAAAAAAAAAGCATAGGAATATATGTCAGAATTATGAAAAAGAAAATTTGTAAAACATGTCATACATATTAGAATTATGAGTAGTGTCCGAAAGGTAAGTGAGTTGACTGAGGTGTCCAAACATTTAATATATGACCTGTCGCCGTTCCATCTATAAACAAAGAAAAAAAAAAGTAAAAAATCAAATGCCTCAAATTCGCGCTTAGCTATAAAAAAGTTTAAATAATTTTTACAAAGAGGTAATTTTGTTAAACTAAAATTGTGATAAGATAATTATAATAAATTATAATTTATAAAAAATATTTAACGTAATGATATGTTTAAAAGGTAGAATTAAAAATACAGAATTAAAGTGAAAAGACATTCAGATGAATTTAATGAAATTGAAATGACGAAGCAGAGTGGCTAGACGACATTCCATTTCTCAACCACTGCACCAAACCAGACAGTCCTGTAAACACAGCAAGGTTGTGATTAATTTGTTGCATTGGCAGAAAAGGAGCATGGTTGATTGCCACATAATTATAGGAATAGAGAAAGGATCACGTTATGCAATGAAACACTTTTTTTGGTTGCCAAAATGTCTGGCCTAGGTTAATGCAGCATACAACAACACTCACCCTTTTCCCTTTGTTCTATCCTTTTTGTTTTTTCCCCTGAACTAGCTCCAATCCCACTCCAAAAACATTGCGCTGATTAGAAATTTTGTCGAATAGGTTGTCTTCAATTGTCAAAAATTTCAACTATAATGAGTATGGACGTAACTATCCACTTGTGGTCCTTCAAATCCCATGACGTCAATCTAAGTTGATCCTGCCACAACTTTATGCCCAAAAATACATTGGAAAGCCTAAAAACAGTGCAAACTTGGCTCTTTCTGCTTTCATCTTCGGCTACACTGGCAGATACTCCATCGATTGCCCCCACACATTTTTCATTTTTTATCCCATAAAATAATTAGTTAGGAGAGTTTTTTAAAATCAATGTAAAATATTGTTAGAGATAAGAAACAAGTTAAATTCCTCAGTGATATTGACCTTTGAAGCCCAAAGGAATGAACACCGAAGGTGAAGCCAAAATCTGGGGATGAAAGTATGAAGTACCAAACAAGTAAAACATGTCATATCCATCACAACATCATCAAGAAACCTCAGCTTCGTAAAATTCAATTATCGTCGCCTTGTTCTTTATTTTGGCGCAAGCATTTGTCACCATGTTATTCCCATTCAAGACCAGAAGTGGATCAGATCCAAACCTCAATTCCAACATCAAATTATACAAACTGAGTTGAAACATCTGGGACAGATTGCTTGTTTCCATATACGACCAAGAGAATTTTCTTAGGAACCATCAAACATTATTAAAATTGACACGAAAGAATATATATAGATTCATTATGAGTAATCTACGGGTATTAAAATCATGTACGACCAAGAGAATTTTTTTTTATAAAATCATACGAATTTGATACAACTAATTCAAGTTTGATTTTTTTAAAAGGTATTCTACTTTAGTAATTTCATAATAAAATTACACCGTAATGATTAAAAAAAAGCAAGAAAAATGTTTGAAAAATTTAAGAAACACTTGAAAAGATAAAATAAAAGGAAAAATGGAGACCAGAGGCAATGCATGTTTTAGGAAGGAAGGTGATGTGAAAGAATAGGTGGTAATTAGATGCACTGATTAAAAGCCTCGACAACAAAACAGAAGGGAAAGTTAAACATGCAAAGATAAGATAGACAGACACATAGCTCAATGATTCTCCTATCACATCCTTCACAAACATTTAACTACGCCAATTCATTTAAAACCTACCACATTAGCCCAAGCACCCACATATATATCTAACTAAATTAAATCCAATCAGAGATCCTTCTCAATTATTTCTCCATTACCCTAGTTTTTGCAGCTGTGATCCATTTCATATATTTATATTTTCAAATTAATTCTATTCAAATTTTTTCCAACCAATAATTTCCAATTCCTTCGCATATTAATCTTCACACTTCTTCTGCTACTTATATAATTTACAATGAAAATAAATATTAATTTAGGCACACCTTTTTCGATTATATGAAGTGTCTTTTAATCCTAAATTTTGAAACGAACAATACTTTAATTGATATAGAAATTAACTGAGAATATAATAATACATTAGTGAATTAAAAATTATAAATAATTATTAAATTTAAATTCACTGAAATTTTTTAAAATTGGCTTGATGTCATTGAAAGAAATATTAATAAAGGGAAACGTTAGATTAGATACTATTCATAATGAATTTGGATGCAATAATTATGATATTTTTGCATAAATTGGAAAACAAGCGCCGAAAAATTTAAAATGAAAAAGAAAAAGGGCTTAAAATAATTTTTGGTCCATATCGGGTGGGTGGCCGCTGTTTCTTTTGTTTGCTGTAGATATTTAAAAGCTTAAAAGCAGAACGAAGAGAGTAAAATGAAGAATACAATAATTTACTATAAATAAGTAGATAGGAACAAAAATAGTAAGATAAATTGAAATAACGTAGGTAGAGAAAGTAATAAATATAAATTGAAGACATAAAAGAAAAACAGAGTAATAGAAACTTAAGCTTATTATGAGGGACAGTAAGTTTGCCCCAAATAACACACTACACATACCTCTTCCCTTCTGCCGGTCTATTTCATGTCCTACCGAAGGACGCTCTTCCCTTCATTACTTCCTTTTTTGCTTTATTTCGGTACTGCATACACAAAACAACACCTACATGCACCAATACACCAATACACCAATACACCTACATATCATAGTTCATTTTTTTTTAATAATTTTGAAATAAAAAAATATATTATTTTATTTAAGATATGATAAAGTAGAAAAGATTGAGGTACCACGGGAGAACTGCATTAAATATGTGTGTACAGGAGATTAAAGACAGAGAGTGATAAGAGAGAGAATATGTATGGTCCATCTGTGTTCAGCTACCCACCCCATCGAACAAATTCGAGTGGAATAACAGGTTCGATATGTGAAGTGCAAAACAGATAAATATGGATATTTTTGAAATTAGTATATATAAATATTCCAAGAGAAACATAAACCTATGGAGTGTTATGGTGGAAGAGGTTTGAAGGTGATGGAAGGTGATGGAAGATGGGGAAACTAAGGATGTTGGCATAGGTAACCAAACACTCACACCTTACTCTCTTCTTCCCTTCACTACCATGACTAAATTTCTCATCCTGCTGTTATTGTGCGCACGCTTCTTATCATGCGCCCACTGCGCCTCTGTCACCGAGATCCAAGCCTTGACGTCGTTCAAGCTCAACCTTCACGACCCTCTCGGCGCGCTTAACGGCTGGGACCCATCAACACCGTTAGCTCCTTGCGACTGGCGCGGCGTTTCTTGCAAGAACGACCGAGTTACCGAGTTACGTCTGCCTCGCCTTCAACTCAGTGGCCTACTTGACGACCGCATTTCAGACCTACGCATGCTTCGAAGGCTGAGCCTTCGCTCTAACTCCTTCAACGGCACAATTCCCCCATCCCTCTCCAAATGCACGCTCCTACGCGCCTTGTTCCTACAGTATAACGACCTCTCCGGCCAACTCCCGCCGGAGATCGGAAACCTCGCCGCTCTCCAGATTCTCAACGTTGCCGGCAACAACCTCTCTGGTGAAATACCCGCCGAGCTTCCCCTCCATCTCAAGTACGTTGACCTCTCCGCCAACGCCTTCTCCGGCCTGATTCCGACCACCATCGCCGGTCTTTCCGAGCTTCGGCTTATCAACCTCTCCTACAACAAGTTCTCGGGCCAGATTCCTGCGCGCATTGGAGAGCTTCAGAATCTGCAATACCTTTGGCTCGATCACAATGTTCTCGGCGGAACCTTACCTTCGTCTCTAGCGAATTGTTCCTCGCTCGTGCATTTGAGCGTGGAAGGGAACGCCCTCGCCGGCGTGTTACCGGCTGCGATTGCGGCCCTCCCGAACCTCCAGGTGTTGTCGCTCGCGCAGAACAACTTCACCGGCGCCGTTCCGGCTTCCGTTTTCTGCAACGTGTCGCTCAAAGCGCCGTCACTTCGCATCGTTCAGTTAGGGTTTAACCGTTTCACGGATTTCGCGTGGCCTCAAGCCGCCACGTGTTTCAGTATTCTTGAGGTTTTGGATATTCAGCAAAATGGCGTGCGCGGCATGTTTCCGCTGTGGCTAACCAACGTGACGACGTTGTCGGTTCTCGACATTTCCGGTAACGCACTTTTCGGCGAGGTTCCGACGGAAATTGGAAATCTCTGGAAATTGGATGAGCTGAAGATGGCCAATAATTCGTTCTCAGGCGAGATTCCGCCGGCATTAGTAAAATGTAGGTCCCTTCGCGTTCTTGATTTTGAAGGAAACCGGTTTTCCTCTGAGGTTCCTTCGTTTATAGGAAATCTGACAGCGCTGAAGGTTCTATCTCTTGGTGTGAACCATTTCTCTGGTTCTGTTCCGGTGAGTTTTGGGGGGCTTGTTTCTCTTGAAACTATGAGTTTAAGAGGTAATAGATTGAATGGTTCAATGCCAGAGGAAGTGATGGGGTTGAAGAATTTGACAGTGTTGGACCTCAGTGGAAACCAGTTTTCGGGTCATGTTTCTGGTGAAATTGGGAATCTGAGTAAATTAATGGTTCTGAATCTGAGTGGTAATGGCTTCTATGGAGAGATTCCTTCTACTTTGGGGAATCTTTTCAGGCTCACAACACTTGATTTGAGCAAACAAAATCTCTCCGGTAAATTGCCATATGAAATTTCGGGGCTTCCCAGCTTGCAGGTCATTGCTCTTCAAGAGAACAAGTTGTCTGGGGTGATACCTGAAGGGTTTAGCAGTTTGACCAGTTTGAAATACGTGAACCTAAGCTCTAACGAGTTTTCTGGGTATGTTCCTAAGAGCTATGGCTTTCTCCGATCTTTGGCTGTTCTTTCATTGTCTAATAACCGCATCATGGGAGTGATTCCCCCGGAAATTGGAAACTGCCCTGACATTGAAATTCTCGAGCTTAGATCAAATTACTTCGGGGGTCCCATTCCCGCGGATCTCTCTGGCCTAGCTCATTTGAAAGTCCTTGATTTAGGTAAGAACAACTTAACTGGGGCTTTGCCTGAGGATATCTCCAAATGCTCAGAGTTAACCGTTGTGTTAGCAGATCACAACGAACTTTCGGGTGCTATACCAGGGTCATTGGCCAAGTTATCACACCTAACTGTCCTGGATCTCTCTGCCAACCAATTGAGTGGCGAAATCCCCAGTAATCTAAACACCATCCCCGGTTTGGTGTACTTCAATGTCTCAGGCAACAAATTAGAAGGTGAGATTCCACCAATGTTGGGTTCTAAATTCAACGACTCCTCTGTATTTGCAAGCAACCAGAACTTGTGCGGGAAGCCATTGGATAGAAAGTGCGAAGAGACAGACAATAGGGAGAGAAATAGGTCGATGGTGTTAATCGTTATCATCGCGGTTGGAGCTTGCTTATTGGCATTGTGTTGCTGCTTCTACATCTCCAGCCTTCTGAGATGGCGCAGAAGGATCAAAGCCGCAGTGTCAGGGGAGAAGAAAAAGAGTCCAAGAACAAGTTCGGGAACAAGTCAAGGTCGAAGCAGCACCGACACGAACGGACCAAAACTCGTTATGTTCAACGCCAAAATCACACTCGCCGAAACAATCGAAGCAACAAGGCAATTCGACGAAGAAAACGTGCTGAGCAGAACAAGACACGGTTTAGTATTCAAGGCCTGCTACAACGACGGAATGGTCCTTTCCATTCGCAAGCTCCCAGACGGGTCACTAGACGAAAACATGTTCAGAAAAGAAGCCGAGTCGTTAGGAAGAATCAGGCACCGAAACCTAACAGTTCTCAGAGGCTACTTTGCAGGCCCATCGGATGTTAGACTCTTGGTCTACGATTACATGCCCAATGGGAACCTCGCAACGTTGCTCCAAGAAGCATCACACCTAGATGGTCACGTTCTGAATTGGCCAATGCGACACCTCATTGCATTAGGAATAGCCCGTGGCATAGCGTTTCTACACCAATCCTCATTTATCCACGGTGACATCAAACCCCAAAACGTGCTCTTTGATGCAGACTTCGAAGCCCATTTATCAGATTTCGGGTTGGACAAGTTAACAGTTACCAACCCAGTCGAAGCCTCAACTTCAAGCACAGCTTCAGTTGGCACGTTGGGTTACGTGTCCCCGGAGGCTGTACTAACAGGGGAACCCACGAAAGAGTGTGACGTGTACAGCTTCGGCATCGTTTTGTTGGAACTTCTCACCGGGAAGAGACCGGTGATGTTCACGCAGGATGAGGATATAGTGAAGTGGGTGAAGAAACAGTTACAGAACGGTCAAATTGCGGAGCTACTAGAGCCTGGTTTGTTTGAACTTGACCCAGAGTCTTCGGAATGGGAAGAGTTCTTGCTGGGTGTGAAAGTTGGTCTGCTTTGCACAGCCCCAGACCCTCTTGATCGACCAACCATGGCTGACATCGTGTTCATGCTCGAAGGTTGTCGTGTTGGACCCGATATTCCATCCTCCGCTGAAACCACACAACCTTCTCCGGTGTAACATAAACAACGGACACGTGTCTGTTGAAGTTTGACATATTTTTCCTTATTATGAAACTTGGTGATGTCAGACGTTGATTCTGTTACCAAGGATACGAGTTTCTTGATGCTACACGTGGCTTTAAAAAAAAAATAGAAAATTTGAAATTGGAATTTGGAATTTGGAGACTCAATTACAGGATGACGTAGAAGTCTCAATTATTAGGCACTGTGTAGGGTGGGTCCTGATTTATTTGATTTGGATTATTGCATAAATGATCTGTCATTTTGACCATTTTTTGGGTTTTTTTGGCGTGTATCAGCAACAGGGATTTAGAGAAGGAAAAAGTAATCATTTGTCACTCACTTTTCATCTCATCTTCCAAATCTGTTTAACTTAATCATTCAGTAGCTTTGTTTTTATGCTCATTTCAATTTTTCTTATCATTTACTTACATTTGTACCACTGCTGATTAACGATGAATTGTTCTAATATTCGATTCATATTATGGTGAACTCTTATGTGATTGCGTCCATCACTTTATATCTTGTCTTTTGTTTCTGATGCTGCATTGTAGAAGGTTAAATTAAATGTTGTCTGAATTTTTTGTAGTGTGAAAGAAGAAAATTTGAAAGTAGGTGACGCGGGAGAGAAAATACACAAATGAAAAAAGAAGAATTGATGCGACATGAAGCATCACAAGTCTAAGTTCATAATAACAATCCTCAAAATTTTCACTCTTTTCAACTGTGGAATTTGAAGTGCCAGCATGTGTCTTGACTTTAGAGAGCAAATCTCGCCAGATCGATTAGTCTATTTCCGCTAAAAAAATTAAAGCTTATACATATAATAAATAGATTAAAATTTCTTAGCTTTAAAAAGTTGGAAGAGAAAATTTGCACAGTTAAGAAAAATAAAAAACTATCAAATTAAAAATTAGAATTTTTGTAAAAAATTGAAGAAATTTCATCCACGTTGTTTTTGAGAAAGCTAATTGAAGCAACTTTTCGAATTAAGTTGCACACTTTTTATCTCTATCCTTCATCCTATTGTAACCCGTGTCTTAAAAAAAATTCAATCAATATGAAACAAAACATCATAGATATTTTTTTTTTTCAAATGAGCTTTTATGTTGAAATTGTTAACTGAATTCCATTTTATTCGTAAAACTCTTATTTTATGTTTAAATTGAAAATAAATTTAAAGTTAAAAAAAAATGGACGAATCACTATGCAAAAGCATTAATGGTAACTGTCTGACCTCATTTAAAACGCATCCAAAAACCCTCTGAACGGACGCTAGGTGTCAAGCGAAGGAGATCTGGAAATCAGATAGTGGAAGGCAGGTGTCGGCAGATGAGCGGACGTTCCTTTTGACGTGGGAAGCAAAACTGATTTTTCAGAAATTCACGTCACACTCTCTGCATGCACCCTTCTTCCCCAAACTCTGAAATTCTCAAATTCTCATCCTTCTCTCTATAAGTTCTCCCTTCTCTCTACGAAAACTCACCCTTTCTCTTCTCCGATCACCGTTCAGGCACCGTAGAAGCACTTCCAGCATCCAGAGCATCAGTTTGAACCAAACGGTTTCGGGTTCTGAACTGGTAAGTTCTTCTTCTCGTTAGTCGTTCGTTATCGGGTACATGCAAACCAAGTTCTGGTTGCATGAGTTCATAGTCTCTTTCTGAACCATTTTTGGTCTGTTGTTTGGTTAGTTGAAGAATTGTTGAGCATGAGGGTAGAAGGAATTGTAGTCAGGCAAACCGTGTTCTGTCTCTAGAACGTTCGTTCACGCTAAGAGGTAAGGGAAGCTTATATGATTTAATTTGTATGATGTTTGAATGACATGTACGTTCGTTGAGTTGATGAATTATATGAAGTATGATTTTGATATGTTTGATTATATGAAGTATGATTATTTGCTATGTTATGGGTGTTTGATCTTATGAAAATTGATTATGATATGAATGTATAAAGTTATGAAACTATATGTTAAGAAATGAGTTGGAATATAAATGATCATGGTATGAAATTCCCCTAAGAAAGTGTACGTTCGTTACTGAACGGTCCTTGATCGTTCAGTTTTCTAGTGAATTTGGTTAGAAGTGGATTCTTTCATTTGGGAAGAATCCTAGTTGAGGACGAGCGTTTGCATTTCGAAATACCGTGCTTGAGCGTTCGGCCAAGCATAGTTGTGTCTTGATATCCTGTTATAAACTTAAATATGCATATATATGAAATTGTATATTTTAGTTATTCTAAAACACTATTCCAATAGTATCTTAGTATATTTATCAAGCCTCTTTTCTATAAGTTTAGTAGCACCTGGTCTTATACCAAGTGTTCGTACTAAGCAAGTGTTTGGTCTTACACCAGGCACTCGTTCTTGCTCCTTAAGCTAAACTTCATAATAAGAGCGTTCGTTCAAGCCCACTAGGGTTCGCTCACTATAGTGTTCAGTCTTTGACTAACATTCTAATGGTTATTGGTGTTTCGTTCCTTCAAAGGCTAAGTATAATTAATTGACGTTCGGTTATTCACCTGATCTATTAAGTACCCTTATTTGATGTCTCTCAGTGTATGTCTAAAATTTTCCATATCTAGGGTCTTAGTACTTGACATGGTCTTTTTGGTGTTCGGTTGAAGTCCTCAAGAGTCAATTCATTTAATTGACTCACTTTGTAACTAACGTTCGTTCCATTCGTTTATTGTGATATTTGATTGTACTCGGTTTCTTTCTCAACCCGATAGTAACCTCTTAGTCTAAATCCATTCTGGAACTGGAGACCTCTCGGTCTCACTCCAATTGTTCGGTCTCGTTCTGATTCAGTGTTGAACGTTCGGTATTAGGTACCCTTACGGATCTTTGTGAAAAATGTTTAAGTGAGATGAATAATAACGAAAGATAAGAGTATATGATATGGATTGGAATGTTTTTGATTATGGACGAGCGTTCCGAGGAGGAACGACTCATGAATGAATATTGAGATTTGTAATGTATGAATGTGGGCATGCTAAGCTGGCGGTTCATCCTGATGTTCTGTGAGTACTCGTCCTCACGTAGAGGAGGGTAGGTCATGTGTGGGAACGGCAGGAGGTCCTAGTCCTTATGGTTAATTTGGACATATAGGACTAACATCGGGTGGCAGCTGTTGAGGGTATCCCAGTTACTACATCACCCGGGTGCACGAACATCGTAGCTACACAGATTTCATACAGTCTGGACAGTCAGTCTAGTATTAGGCTTTGCTTGAAACGTTTGATGAAATTTATCTTGTGTGTTTGATTGTTTGGAATGTATGTTTTTACATGAATTAAATTACATAAGCTTACCCTGTATTTCCTGTCTTGTCATGTTATGTACGTCCGTCTTTGTCATTGCAATGATCATCTGTGTGGATGTGAGCAGAAGGAGACGTACTGTTGGAAGAGATGCTGGAGGAAGAGAACCTGGTCGAGGTTGAAGTTAAGACTGAACAGTAGGACGTTCGGTCAATAGCTTAGTGTATAGTAAGATGTCGTTCGATCACCTTTCCCTTTTTATTTGTATGACCGTTCGGTATTTGTTTTTTTTTTGTAAACCGTTCGGTCAGAACTGTACTATGTATATATAGCGTTATTTCTCTTACTGGTTTGTAAGGCCGTTCGGCCATGACCGTACGCTTTGTTTAGTGTAAGACTGATATGAGTTATTATTAAATGTGATTATTCTATTATATAGTTTTAAACTGTATTTTTGGGATGTTACAGTAACACGGAAATGCTATTACACATTTGGTCTAGTTTGGCTTCATTCCCACCAAATTAAATCATATAAATTATTGTAAATATTTAAAGATGTATTATATATTCAAATAAGTTCATATTTAATTTCCTACCACAAGAAAATTATATTGCATAGCGTTATCAGGTATGATTTTCGGCCCCATGAACAGCTTTCTGTTTTCACGGAAAAGTTTTGGGTGCATGAAATGAAAGGGTGGACAGTAGGCAACTTAATTTCTAGAATTAGGACAATAATGATCTCTCTCTTTTTAATGTAACTAGCAAGCTTGGCATGGAATAAATGTGAGAATTATTCACGATATAAAATTTGTTTTGTCATTTTAGTTAGTTTAGTTAAAATTTTAAGTTTATAGTAAATTTAAATATATTTAATTAACTTTTCATTTATAATTTTTATTTTACTGAGTATCTAATTTTTTTTTTGTTTTTAGTTTAGTTTTTTATGCTTGATTTTATTAAATGACATCAGTTTTATTTTACATCATTATTGCTTACGTGTTTTCACATATATAAAAAATAAAAAATAGTTTAATTAAGTTTAAGTTTTGTATTTTTAATTGAATTTGTCTTAAACAATTTTGTTTTATTGAGTGATCAAAATCAATATATTTTTCAGTTGATTTTCAATTGAGATAATATGACCATTTAACTTTACAATTCCAAGCATAATATAATATATTTAGACAGTAATACTAACAAAAAATAAATCAATCAAACGGAGACATGAAACACTAACATTTAGTAAAAATAATTAATGTTCTAGAACTTCATTCTTGTTATTGATCAGGTTCATAGTGTTATGCTTTAAATTCCAAAATCAAATGATCATGCCATTCTAATTTACGACAAAGTCTTAAATAAAAAAAAATAAAAGTTTTGAATATTTAATAGATCAACAACTTTTAATAAACATTACATTGAAAATTTTCAAATTTATAAAAGTTTAAAATAAATAAATAATTTTTTTATTTTTCAAACAGAGACATAAACAATAACAATGTAAAATAACAATTATCTCACTCTAATTAATTACAAAATTAAAAGGCAAAAACTCAATTGAAAAACATATACAGTGGATATTGTAGCATATCATTTTAATAGTATACAATTATTAGAAGAGACATCATCTATAAAGGAATGAGAGGACAAATTTATTAAAGAGAATACATACAAAAGTCTATTACAGTTTTATCTCCCATAACTATAACAGTAATTGGATATATTCATACAAAGATTTTATACTTCTAAACATACTTTAACGTCAAATCAAAAGTCTACTATTGTTTCACAAAATATAATAAGACATAAAATCTAACAATCTAAATCCAAACTTCGGCATCATCTTCTCACACCATTAAAGTGATTATTACAAACAAGAAGGAACACAAACAAATAGAAAAGAAATGGTAAGTTAACGTACAAAAAAACAATCATGTATCATGTTTATAAAAGTAGGCATATAACATACATAAAACAATCAAATCCCAAATCATACAATCCTTCCTTTTAGACTTGATCATCCGTATACATATATTGATATCAAATTTTAGGAGTCTTACACTTTTAGTAGTCTTGCACTTTTAATAGTATTTGTACTCTACAGAGTTATAAACAAAGGGGTCATCACCCTACCACCTACAAGGTTAGCCCCCTTAGCATCTAGGACCAAATTAGTGCCCATAGACGAGGATCTCCTATTACTCTTCACGACATAATCATTCTTCTCTACTTGAGATTGAAAGTTATTAAGAGTGTTACAATAACTCCTAATACAAAACATCCTATATCAATATATACACTATATATAACCATCTTAAGGACTTCTCCTTAAAATCCTTATAATATCATATACAATTCACATTCACAATCCCATCACATACCACTTGTAATCATATTCACATTTGATATCCATTAAAACCAACATAATTCTAATATAAACATAGGCTGAATTTTATACAACAAATTATAATCAAACATAAATCAAAAGATCAGAGAAAACAAGCACAAAGCTGTTAGGACAAAGAACACTCAGCGTTAGGCCAGGTGCCCAATGCCAAGGCATTCGTAACTAACCCATCTTTACCCATCGCTCAACTATTTACTGAGAAAAAGAGTGCAGAGCTATAAAGGGACAAGTAGCGCTTAGTGCCCAAAATTATCGCTCATCGCCACAGAACTTAGGAGCTTTCTACCTTTGAAAAGCTCAGCGTTTAAAGGTGTCCCTTAACTTCTAGGAAACAGAAAACTCATTATCTTAGTACCGCTCAACATCACCAATATCAACACATCACACAACCTATTATAATATAATTATAAACAAATTTCAAAAAATTATTCCATACAATTACCACATACAAATTCAGGTTATTCAAGAACTGAAATTTAGAAACAAGGTATTTAGCTTCCCTTATCTTATAGATGGCTAAATCGCTCTAAAAGGCGTAAAACGATACCAAACGCACAAGAAGCTCTATCTACTCCTACGAACAATAGAAACACGATCAAAATACATTGTTAGAACCATTAATAAGTAGAGTCTTATAGAAGACTCCAAAGTCACATGCATCCAGAAGAAACTCGCATGCAAAGGAAAAATAAATACACCAAAAAGAGGAGCAGAAAACGAATTTACTCTATTTGATAAATTGAGTGGTTCAAATTGAAGAGCTCGTTGCCAGAAATCCTACTGTCTTTGTTCTTCAATCGGACAAACAAAGGCTGAGAACTCCTAGAGGAAAGTCAGAGAATTCTAGAAAAGTAGTTTCTAGAGAGATAGTATGCTTTCAAAAATATGAAATTCGTTTATAGCGAAACTATTTATATTAAAGCCCTTTAATATTAAAATAATCGAGTCTCAATATTTTAAACCACTACCACTTCTAAAATGTCATTTTCTAAATCTTTACACAAATACTTAATAACTTTATTGTTGACACACAAAAAAAAACTCAATAAACAAAAAAAATTAATTAAAAATATTTAAATTTACATGAGACTTAAAATTTAATTAAATTTTTTATTTATTTAGAGATATTTCTTGTTTGTTTTAAAATAAGGTTGAAAGGTTAATTTCTTTTACTAAAACAAACACTTTGTAACTTGTTAAAAAATTGGTATGTGAGGAAGGGGACAGATGGTTGTGAGTCTTAGTGGCCACCATATATTTTATCCAACGATTGAGAACCCTTCTTATCAAACACAAGAAATAATACATTCTAAACCCAAACACCAATAGATACTAAAATCAAGGTACCTGGACTATACTCATGCGAAAATCCCTATATAAATTCCAAAATTCCCTTAAAAATTAAATAAGTCTCTATTTGTTTTTAAATATTAATTATAGACTAAATTTGTATAATCATTGGAACTTTCAAGAAAAAAACTATTTTTACACATAACTAAATGAATGTAATATTAAAAGATAAACATAAATTAATAATTATGGACCTCCATTAAAGTAAACTTAATTATAATCTTAAAATATAACATTATAAACAAAGGGTTAACCCATGTACTCACATGAGTTGGCTCATCATATTTTTAGCTAAAAATGAATCATTTCAATCGAATTTACTTTTTGATAAAAGAATAATAAAAAGTTGTTAGTAATGAGTTACAAGTCAATTCATTTTCAACTTAATTGAAATGTGTTTAATTTATGGATTGAGTGAGTCAGATTCAATTTAACCTATATTTAAAAACACTAAAAGTTTTTAGGCAAAATACCCAATTTTGTCCCCACTTTGGTTCGGAAATCTCAAATTAGTCCCTTTATAGAAATGTGAGTGCAATGGATCCTTACTTGTAATTTTTTGAGTCTAATGAGTCCCTTCCGTTAAATAGAAGGAAACGGAGTTAGTGGGCTGATGACGTGGCAGTTGTCTTTGTGAGGTGTCAAGACACAATTGTTTGCGTGCTTACGTGGTGTCCCCACTTTGGTTTAATACCCAATTTCTGCGTTTATGGCCACCGCTGCACTCAGCGAAGCCCTCTTCAACCGCGGCCAGATCTGCGGCGCCTGCTTCGACCTCCGCTGCCGCGACGAGGACGCCGACTGTCCCCGTTGATTTCACTCATTTCTTCGCCGGACCTCCAGCTCCAGGAATCAAACCGCGATTTTGAATCTCTCGCTCTACGACGAGAACAAGGAGGCCATCGCCTCCGCAGGAGCGATTAAGCCGCTGGTTCGCGCGCTGAGCACGGGAACCGCGACGGCAAAGGAGAACGCAGCGTGCGCGCTGCTGCGGCTGTCGCAGGTGGAGGAGAACAAGGCGGCGATTGGGCGGTCCGGCGCGATTCCGCCGCTGGTGAGCCTTCTGGCGAGCGGCGGGTTCCGCGCGAAGAAGGACGCGTCGACGGCGCTGTACTCGCTGTGCACGGTGAAGGAGAACAAGCTTAGGGCGGTGAAGGCGGGGATCATGAAGGTGCTGGTGTCAGTGCCGGAGGCGAGGGCGGCGCTGGTGGAGGAAGGCGGCGTGCCCGTGCCGCGTGATCGTGTTGTGAATAAAGAGCCATCAAGTGCTTCCAATCATACCCGAGTTTCTGGAACTTCTTATGAGGATAAAGCTTTAAACAAGTCAAATCATTCTTCGAATGGTGTTGCTTCTGCGCCCAAGGTTTCAGGGGGAAGTCCCCGTGAGAATTTGAGTTCTCCCGTGAAAGGAGAGGGAGTTGTGCATAGTAATTACACGGCTTCCCTGGTGAAGAAAAAGAAGAATGGGAACAAGGAAATGGATTCTGGGGTGGAGGATGAAAAGATTGAGGCTTTGATCAAGTGTGATTTTTTTGATGGGGAATGGATTAAAGATGATTCTTATCCTCTCTATGCACCGGGGTCTTGCAATCTGATCGATGAACAGTTTAGTTGTATCCAAAATGGAAGACCTGATAAAGACTATCAGAAATATAAATGGAAGCCAAAGGGATGCCACGTCATCAGCCCACTAACTCCGTTTCCTTCTATTTAACGGAAGGGACTCATTAGACTCAAAAAATTACAAGTAAGGATCCATTGCACTCACATTTCTATAAAGGGACTAATTTGAGATTTCCGAACCAAAGTGGGGACAAAATTGGGTATTTTGCCAAGTTTTTAAAATCAACACTTCCACTGTTGGTAAACAAGATTAACTTAGGTATATGAACCCTTTTAAAATATCTAATTATAGGTGCAAGATAATAAACTAATACTAAATAATTTAATTCAATAATTTTCCTTAATTCTTAGGTAGAAAATTTTGGCATTTAATGTGGAGAAGTTAAAAACATACCTTGTCCCGTTACAAAAAAAAGAGAGTAAAGAATAAGAAGTCTAATAATGCAATATCTCTAGAAAGAAACAATGTGAAGAATCCCTCTTTGCAATATCTTATGACAATGATTTGAGAACTAAGAAAGAAAAATGAAAGAATGAAGTAGAGGGTGAAAGAATCTAAATATGCACAACTCGATTACTTACGAAAGAAGGGTAAAGTTGAGTTATATTTAACCAAAGACTTGACCGCTCAATCTGAACCAACTCGACTAGACCTTTAATTTGGGCTTACTCATTTCAATATTCAACTTGGGATGACTCATCTTGACCTTTAATTTGAACCGATTTATCTCAACTTTCGACCTGGGTCGATTCATCTTAACATTCGGCCTGGACTGATTTATCCCAACCTTTAGTTTAGGTCGACTCGGTTATACATTCGAAAAAATTTGACATGACACAAGCTTTGACCCTAATTGAAGGTATTGTATTTAAGAGTTAATTAAAGTCTTCTAATGATATCAAATTCATTTTGGCCTTGATCTTAACCTATTTCATGAAAGAGCTTTAACAATTAGGACTTTTTGAGTCTTTTCATTTGATGGACTAATAAAATGAAAAACTTATTTAAGAATGACTTAAAATTGACTCATGCAACATATGTTAAATTAACACCCTTATGGGGATTTCTTTTTTACCCTATGTTTTTTCCTAGCCATGTAGTCTTAGTGAAATGACTTAGTTACCCCATATAAAAAATTTTGCACCTTATGTTATCTTCCAAATTTGCATTATGAATTGTACAACTCAAAATATAAATTTGCATTATGCATTATGAAGATTGTACAGTTATTAAATAGATTCCTAATAATTAAAGAAATCAATCAATCCAAAAAATAAAAATATTTAATGAAAACTTAATTGCAACCTTAGAAAAAAAAACAATTACAAATACTTGATGTTCAAAAATCTCCTTAACTCTTTTGATTGAATAGTAAATAAGAACTATCTAAGTAACACCAAATACATAAAATAGGATATACTTTATATTAATAAGAATATTTAAATGATCAATTATATTTCATATCTTTAAATACTAGGGGTGGTAAAGTGGACCTGATCCGATGGACCTACCCACCATTTAACATGTCAACTCGCACAAGCCTAACTTGCATAGCCTATATGCTCATCGGATCAAGAAGCATGTCGGGACGGGCCGACCCGTTTAAGAAAAAAAAAAGAACACATGTGTGGCTCTGGCAAGAGAGTTAGGAGAACACACATAACTAAACATCTTATCCTCTTTCATCTGCTTCTGCTAATGCAAGTAATACTCAAACTCTTTGGACTCACCATCGACCTAAACACTCTCAATCCCTAAATTCTTTGTGTGTAACCCTATGATCGCCATCCTCGGCACCACAATCTTCAATTTAATGTACCTTCAAGTGAAATCAACTCAAATAAAATTATATGTCAATTTTAAACATGCAATATTGAACACGACCTCAACGGTAACAAAACCTAATTTACAACAACCATGTTTCAAGCTTGGGGTCTTCGTTGTTCTTGGTCTTGCATGACTTTTCCATAAGGAAAAGTAAGAAATAAAAATCAAATTTGAATCAAGATATATTTTGTGATCGCATGAGAGAGATAGTTCTAGCCAGACATAGAAGTGCAGTGGCAGCATGCGGGGGAGAGAGAGATAGAATGAAGCCCTTGGTCTTAAAAACTGGGTCATAAAATACTGGGCCATAAGAAAAATAGAACACTCAATCACATCGGGTGTTGCTCCCTCCACCACCACCTCTTGCTCCCTCCACCTTCCCATTCCTGTTTTATTCCTCCCTCCACCTTCTTATTCTTATTTTACCCTTTAGTATAATTTTATTTTTAGAGTTAATATTTTTTAACTTCTACCCACTTCAATCCCCTACATGAATGCGATAGTCTGGTTTATGCCTAATTAACAAGCATTTGTTATTGACAATTATGTTGTTTCTTTCTCTTTTCGATCTCATCACCCAAACAACACAACCATTTTAATGGTGGACCCATGTTTCTATGTTTCATTTTCTTTTGTCTCTGTTTTTTATGCTTCTTTCCATTGTTGTATCTTTTGAACTTTCTGATTGTTTATCTTACCCACATCAACGTACGAAGAGTTAAGCAATCTCACATAAAAAAATGTTGATACATAAGGAAAAAATATATGTCGCAATGTGTCAAAAAAATATTGTGGAGGATAGTTAATTTTATAAAAAGGTTGAAACATTTTATATAATCATTTAAATAAAAAATTAAAATATTGAAATTTTAAAACTTGAAGAGAGGAATTTGATCATTTAAATTTAGAAAATTTTAAATTATAATTAAATAGTAAGAATTTTGAACTTTTGAAATTTTTTTAATTAATTCATGTATACATTTTTCATTTTTTTTATTCCGTTATCGTTTTGAAATTGAGATATAGATACTTTAACAGATTTTACTAACAATAATGAATATTTCTCCCATGTTAACAATTGATTGTGGTTAATTTCCAGATTTATTTTGCAATCATTTTTTTTACCAACATTAATGATATATGTTTCCATTGATGTCATTTAGAATTTTTTTATCAATGTCAATAAAATTATTTTTTTATGATGTTAGTCATAAAATATTCATTATCGTTTGGAACCGCTGCACCGCCGAATGACCACCTCAAACACCCCGCATCGCCGCACCATGAAAAGCCACACCACCGCACCACAAAACCAAACGGATATGGAGAAGAGAAGTAAGAGTTAGGAGATGAGAAGAAACGAATCTGGTGAGAGTTGGAGGGGGTGGGAATCTGGAAAGAGAGAAAGTGAGACTTGGGAGAGTGGGGGGAGAGGGTGGGGCTGCGTGAGTGAAAATGGGTGAATAAATATAGGTAGGAATTTAGGGTTTCAGAATAAAGTAAATAAATAGGATTAAAAGTAAAAAAGGCTACTTTTGTAATTAAATTTTTTTTGTAGAGGATTGAGGAGGTGGAGGGAGGAAAGGGTGGTGGTGGAGAGAGCAACACCCAATCACATCATAGCAAAAGAGCAGAAAAACAAATTAAAAACTGACGGGCCAACCCACCTAGTTACAGGATGGACTTTAGTTTTCAACTCGTTTTCTCCATGCAGACTAGCCAAGTCCAATTTTGGTGAGCCAGTTGCACTGGATGGGATCAAAAGAGGTTAAATAGATCCATTTTGTCACCTCTAATAAATATAATGTCTAAGGATTTTGAATAATTTCTTTTATTATTTCTCATACAATGTCTTCAGTCATATATGACGATTTTATAATTGTATTTTATTTTAAGTGAAACTTAAAATAATTTTTTTTATCATAATATTAAATAAAAACAAATAAATTTATAGATTCTTCTTATTTAGAGTAGGAATAAAAAGAAGTTTCAATTTGAATAATCTAAAGATTATATAAAACACTTTATTAAACTTATTAGAAGCACCAAATATCAACAAAACTATTAGATTCTGATAAAAATATTTTTGTACTTAATTTTATGGGAGATATTTGACTTTGGGAATACATATAAATGTATAACTTATGCATTGTATGTATAAATTCTTGAAAATAAATTTGATATGAGATGAAAATTGTATGAAAATGATGAAAAGGAATATATCAATTAAGAATAGTAAACGATTTAAGTTCAAATCAACACGATTTAAAGATAAACGATGAATAAAAAAAGTGAAATAGAGAAATATACCCAAATATAAATGAAACAAGAAATATAAAAGTAAAGAAATTACTAAGGAAATATTAAGGGCATATGAAATACAAGAAATCAGTGAACAAAAACAATAATATTTACAATCATCTTATCATTCTCACTTTTAGCTTTTACATAGTATCAACACTTAGTATTTTGTCATTCCTAAAAGAATACATTCAATTCCTATATATTAATGAACTTTTTGGTTATTTTCTAGGTGACATCTGCATTACACTTTATAATCTATTTGAATATTTTGATAAATAATTTCTCTATAGGCGTTCACGTAATATATTGAAAACAAAAATTTCACATACATCTTGTTCTATTTAAATTTTAACATCTCTGCCTCACAAGTATTTCCAAACAACTTTAATCACCTTTTTATAAAGTAAACATTGTTTTCAATAAATGGAACATATAATCTTCACGAATCTTATATCATTTTTAAACGATTGAATATCCACTCATGTTAAGTCTCTTTGATTCTTTACCCACTACCAGTGACACTTGTTAAAATATGAAGGAAGTCGAATATGAAAAAAAGTAAAAGACTAAGTTAGAAATATGCGTGTTCGTTAGATTATCTAATTATAGGAATTAGAATAGTTGAGTCATTATTGTTCTTGATGATTATACACATCTTTATAATATTTATAGAGGGCATGATGGTCAATGAATGGTGGGCAAAAAGTTAGAAATTCTAAAATGGTACCTAGAGGTTGTCAATCAGACCTTTATGATTCCTTCAAATATTTGTTGGATAGTTGTTTCAATTGAGCCTTGTGCTGTTTCTTTATGGCGAAAGATACATGGGATTACTTGACTATTTACAATGACAACGATTTCAGCTCGAACTTCAGGTTGCAAATTATCAACTGGGTTCTATGTCCATTTAGGACTATTACTCTATTTTTTTATATTTGAAGTTGGTCGAGCTTCATAACACGTTCTTTCTTTGGAGATTCGTGTTGAACTCTTGAGAAGTGCAACGTCTACTGACTCAAAATAGCATGTCCCACGATCATACTTCTTCTGAGGCTATCACAACTGCCTATTCAGCTCAAGGTAATGGTTACAGAGAAACATGCATGGTATGAGCTAGGAGCAAGTAAGAAGTGAGGAAAAGACGAAAAGCTTGCTACGCGGGAGTGACAATAAGATAATAAGTTCCAACAAAACAGGCAATGAAGGTGACAAAGGTGTGTGGTAATATCAACACACTTTCGCTAATTTCCTTCCCGATAGGAGATCAACAAACTTTATTTTTATCCCAAATTCCAATAGTTATCATTAATATTTAATTCGCACCAAATTGGAGAAGTAAATCAAATAAGAATAGATTTAGGGGGAGGCATTTTGAGGAGTAGAAAAAACACTGAAAGTAAATGGAATCAAAACATACATCTGTCTTATTATGGAGATCTCTATTCTAGTTTGGATTGAGCATATAATTAAAAAATTTCGGCCTGGGAAAAGTTTGACTGACATTATTACTGGACAGCCTTAGTTTTATGATGCAAACATAGATAGACTCACATGAGCAAGCCAAAGCAGCAGTTACACAAACATTACCCAGCCGGACTCCACTGTAACATTCACAATCTGTGGTTGCGAACCCCATCCAACATGAAGTTTTATATCAATCAGCCCTGGATTGGCCAGCACGAGAAGAGAGGATGATGCCAACAATGAGACCGTATAACGCCAAAGCCTCAGCAAAAATAAGGATGAGAATCATTCCAACAAAAAGCTTTGGCTGCTGAGCATTTGCCCTGAAAAAGAATTACCAACATGTCAAATTCAATTTGTTAAAATGAAACTTAAAATCTTAAATTCTCATTAGTAATTATGAATCAACAGGAGTAAATTAAAATGCAATGTGATGTGTCGTCTAAAAATAACCATATAAAAAATTTTACCCAACTAGAGACACCATACTATCATCCCAGGATACGAAGAAACTAACAATTCCTTGCAGCACGTGTGATTACGGCTCTGAACTACTTTTTTCTGTCCTTGCATTTTATCACAATAAAGACATCGAAACATTCAATCTTTATAACAGCAACCCGATGAGATCTCTTGCACCCATCACTAGCAACTTGGTAACCGTTTATCTTCAACTGATAAGACACTTATTAGTAGATCAAAGAAAATTCTCACAAATTGCTCGACCACACATTCCTTCTGCCAATTATATGCTAAAGGAGTCTTCAACATTCCACCACATTCCATCTCTCCAAATTGCGATATTTAAAAGGCCATTGTGATTTTGGATTCACAAATGAATTCAAGGATTGCAGCATATATGGAAATGAAACTTAGTTGACAATACGCACACACAAACATATCTAAACATCAACAACTTTCACCAAAATGTGAGTAGAGAGAAGTTATTTTGATGGTACCAAAGCAGTGGTGGTAGGTTGCACAGAGGTGAGGGTCAAAATATCACATCAGGTACCAAAGCTAATTGGATTCACATGGAATCATCCATGTTTAAAATCACGTTGAAATGGCATCTAACGTGATTTTAAGTAAATTTCACAATTTCCACGTAAGGAGTTGATTATGGGTCTAAGAATTGATTTTAAGTGTTTCTTTTATTTTTTGTTATCAGCAACATAATTGATCTCAAGTTGAAACAACTTTAATGATCTTTAACATTTGATACAAAATATTGTACTTAGTGTTACCACTAAGTTGCGTTTAGAACAAATGAAAATCCAAATACAAATCACACAACTTCAAAATAAATTATAACCAATATGAATATGGCATAATTAACTTCATTCGAAATCAATTTCGCATACACACATAGGGAACAAGTTATTATACAAATCACAAACAAAAGCGGTAATACTAGTAGTAACAACACCAGAAGTAGAAATAATAAGTTCAATAAATAAAAAAATAATGAGATGCGTTCATCACTAAGCATAACAAGACCCAAAAGTTGTTTCTTGATTTCTTCATTCTAGTGTTGCAAGTTGTAAACTCGCAAGTCACGATCATACAAAACACTCTGAAAAACTAGTCCACATAAGTGAAAAAATATGTCTTTTGATGTTATGCTCGAATTACCGGTACCAATCAGTCCATCACATAAAATATTACAAAATAAAACCGTATACACAGACTCCCCCCCACATGCGCAGTATTTGATAACTAACCAACAACAAGAAAACAGAACAGTAGCAATAACTCGATCCGAACAACAGGAAGAACAGTTCATGATGAAAAGGGAAGGATTGAAAAGATGAATACCTGACACCGGCGTCGCCGACGATGCCGATGGCCATGCCGGCGGAGAGGCCAGCGAGGCCACAAGCGAGACCCGAAGATAGGTGCGCGTAACCGTCGAAGAGGTAATAGGATTTGGCCTTAGGGTTAATGCCCGTACTTATGATTACCGCAATAATCAAACCGTAGATCCCCAACACACCAGCCATCACGACAGGCACGATCGATTTCATTACCAGCTCCGGTCTCATCACTCCCATCGACGCCACCCCCACGCCGCTCTTCGCGGTGCCGTACGCCGCACCCATGCCTGAAACGGCGCAAAAATTCAGATAAATGACATCGCGAATCGAAATGATGATAGTAAAAAGAAGAAAAAAATATATTGATGAGAGTACATGAAAAAACGAGGGCGGCGGCGGCTCCAAGGAAGCCAAAGAAAGGAGCGGTTTCGTCGCCGCTGAAGGCAGCCATACTGGTTTTGTTCGGAGAGAAAGCGATATCTGTCGGGGTTGATCGTTCTATTATGAGTAGCTGTTTTCTCTTTTGTTTGTTTTGTTTTCACTTCCTTTTTCTTATATTTTTCACTTCTTTTTGTTCTCTCCTTTGTTTTTTTTATCTCTCCTTTATCTTACACAATAACAATGTTGGATACTATTTTTAATTAATTGTTTTTTCAAATTAAATATTTGGAATTTGTTATATTAAAAAATGTAAAAAATTAAATATTTTTCAAAATTAAAAATTAAAAGAAAAATTTTAAATTTAGAGGACAAAAGAAACTAACTATATATTCAAGAATCTAAAAATATATTTAAATAAAAAATTATGAGATGAGGTTTATTTGAAATCACTCTAATTGGTCTCGTTTTTTCACTATCATCAGCAAAAGAAACTAAAATTGGGCTCTAGCTTGGTTTCACTAACCGTGATCTGTTTTATTGGCTTTCTACACCACACAGTTATATCTTTATCACCTCCTTTTTATTTTAGACTGAGGTTTTTAAAACGTAATTTATTTTATTATACGGAAAGTTCTTCTCAAAATAAATAAGAATTTTCGTGAGAATTTGTGTGATTGTGGAAGAAAAATAAAAATGGACTAAACATGCACATTAAGTGAAGCCTTTCGCATATGAACAACTAACATGTTTTTGTTGAGTACTTTCCTGAATTCAAAATTGTATTTCAAATTATGTATTTCATAATACTATTTAAGTTTTGAATTACACATCCTATAAGAAACACTAAATTTATATATGCTCTTATGGATTGTAAAATCCAAAAAAATTTCCGATTACATAATTGGAAAAACTCTAAACCACATACTCGTATAAATAACAAAGGATAAAATAAAATTTTAAAAACATGGAGGTGTATGAATAAATTAAGCGCTGCAGAAAGAAATACCCATTTTTGGATGGCCTTGTACACTTTCCGTGGTCCACAACAAACAATTCATTTATAATTTTGTTATGCAAGGTTTTTTTTTTTATTTAAAAAAAGTAAGTAAAATAATATATTTTGAGGAAACAAAATAAAATATAAAATTGAAACCGAAATTTTGACTCAAGCATAATAGCGAAACATAAGTTTTAGAGTCTTTGTTAGCCCAATTTTTTTAAGAAAACAAGAAAAATTAAACATTATTTTGGTTTCACGATACAAAGCATCTTTGTCATGATTATAGACAAAATAAAATCAGCTGTAGATGAAATTAAACTCTTTTTGGTTAATATATTTTTCTAGATATATAAGAGAAAATCATATTTAAAAGCAAAGATCAAAACAATTTCATTTTTAAACATGTATAGATAATATTATTCTATGTTTCATTGGAAACAAACAAAAAAATAATGCTTTCAGAAAAAGG
Source organism: Vigna umbellata (assembly GCF_029865625.1). Taxonomy (NCBI): domain Eukaryota; kingdom Viridiplantae; phylum Streptophyta; class Magnoliopsida; order Fabales; family Fabaceae; genus Vigna; species Vigna umbellata. Next base: position 86,842,284 of record NC_142165.1, on the reverse strand, counting down.
AAAATGTCTATCTTTCCATATTTTGTTTTCTAATTGTGACATTGAATTATATATCAGAAAAGAAGTTTTAAGAAATTCAAAAGAAAAAAAATCAAATAGTTTATAAATATTATAAGATGATTAAAAAATGTTAAGATGCTAGTTACGAATATAATTTTGCTTTAATTTATAAAATTTCTTAATGGTGCATTTGTAATGTTATTTTAACACCTTTTATGGTTTCAGATTTAGGTTTAATATATATATATATATATATATATATATATATATATATATATATATATATATATATATATATATATATCATGTGTGATAGTTGCCACATGTGTTTCTGGTAAAGAATGTGAAACTAAATAAATAGTTAAAAACATTTAATTTGTTTTGTTGATTATTAATTCAATATTAGTTTTATTTGTGAATTATTATATAAGATATTAGGAATAATTATTATGGTTAGGGATATAAGTATAAGTTGGAAGTCACATGTTAGGAAAAAGTAGAGTGATATATAAAAGTATAAAACTTACGAATATTAAGTTTTAAGATTTTTTGTTTGGAAGCTGTGTTAGGTTTTTTCTATAGGCAATTCATATTTCAGAGGTTAGAATGTTGATTGACCAAGACCCAAAGTTTAATATCTTCATTAAAAAAATTTAATAGTATTAGAGCTAATAATTTATCTTGATGTCCGGCTTAGTCAAAGATAAGTATGTGTCGTTTTGGTAAATCTAACTACACTTAGGGTCATTAAAAATATGGATAAATAAATAGGTAGGACAAATACATCTTATTGGTTACTTAAGATACCATATAGGTAACATTAGTTCAGTCATTATATTAAAAATTACTCAATAATAATAGAGGTTAGTGTTTCATTAATTTAACACGTTCTCATCATATAATATAATATTAAAGAATTAATGGTATAACTTTTACTAGCTTCTTTATCTTAAAAGATTATCCTCAAAACAAAATAAAATTCAAGAAAGATTTCTCAAAACTTAGGGAGTTAGAATAAAATATTCAAATATAATAAAATTTCGGTATGTAATAAAACAAGTTAAGATTATATATTTTCTTAAGTGATCCATTAAGATTGATGAAAAAAACATAACAAAAAAGAGAACAAAACATCTTTACATTACAAGATAAACTGTTATTATTGACAACCGTGATAATGTCTAAAATTTATTAATAAATCTAAATTACTGATGAGTTAATGATAACAAAAAAATGGTCAATGATAAATCTATCAATGAATAAAAAATTCTTTTCGTAAAATTATTGACAATCATAAATCTATGAATAATTATTCTCATAACTATTGATGGATAAAAATTCATTATTAATAATAAAAATTATAAATTACTGATTAATTTTAACATAATTTATCGATATATATTTATTATAGATTTAAATTTTCATTTATCAATATATTTTACTCATAAATTTATTTACATCAAAATCAATCAGTAAATTTTGTTTTATGAACGGATTTATTTCCATCAATAACATTTTATTGGTAATTAAAAAATTTATTATAGTGTTAAAATAAATAAAATCTTACTCTATTTGAAAATCTCATTGAATAGAAAAATCTCTTAAATTCTCCATTACAACTAAATGTTGGGTATTCAAGTGTGAGTCCAAGTCCTACATTAGATAGAAATGAGAAAGTAAAACAATATATAAAGGTGAAAGACCCATTAATCCAATGTTTTCGGAGTGTACCAATGTGGAAGGGACTCATCCTTGAGAGGGAGATTGTTGGGTATCAAAGTATAAATCCAAGTCATACACTGGATAGAAATGAGAAAGTAGAACAAAGACCCATTAATCCATTACACTTTAAGATTTTGGATAGAGAATGATATCATACGAGAGTACCGTTGCAGGTTCCGTTCCATTCCATTTCGTGGTAGTTTAGTTGTTTGATCGGTCAAAGCTATGCATTTAGTTTGTCATTCACACTCTTTATGTAGTTAAGCTATTAACCTCGCGTTTTTCATTAGCTTCGACTGTTACTAAATTTATCATGAAGGTAGAAAGATTATAAGTAACTGGGAGGTGAATCAAACCTTTTCGACAGAATCGCATAAAAGAAATTCGTATTTTAAACTTTTTAAAATAAAAATAAAAAATGTGTGTATAATTATTTTTTTCAAATTTAAAGAGTCCATATTCTACTGCAGAGTGGGAGTATCTTCTTTGAAATTCTGTCACTGTCATCTCCGAAGCAGAAACCCTGTACCAACTCATCTTGTCATATATTTGCCACTCTTTCTCAATCAGAGGTCTATATTCTGTCCCATTTTTACTACATGCTTGGAAAGTTGTTCTTCAAATTAATTACTCAATTTCCCATCATTTTCAGTTCCTGTATTTCTCTGTTTTCCTACACCAAATTGTTGTTGAGGACAAACCAAATCAAATTGGCATTTGGTAGAACATGTGTGCTGCATTTCCCAGTTCAATAATGAATGTCAATTTGTAACCAGTATTCTAGAAGATGGCATGTGTTGTTTAGTTTAATCAGTGAGTAAATTGTAGAGATCCAACGTTTCTGAGACCAAATGGTGATGATTGAAAATATCCAGAAGAGACCTGGATGGGGGAAAACATGATGTTTGGATTTGCGATAACATTGGTGGGTTTTGCAATGAATCCAACTTTTAAGATCTGACTGTAATAGAGATTGGGAACAGGAATGGGCACTCTTGATGAACATAATGATCAATGATAACCTCATTGAATGAAAAATCACAAGGTGATTAATGCCTATAATTTCACTCCCATCATGATAGGGTCAAGCGAACATACATATTTTTATAGTCCTTTCTGTGAAATCAAAAATTACCAACTGTGAGGGATGCAATCATGCTTTGATGAAGCTTCTGGTTCACACCTACACACAAACAGGGAGTCAAGTTGAAGAATTTGCTGAATTTTCCTTCTTCTTTTTATCTTGCTGCTTTTCATGGAAAGCTGCACAATTCAAATTGCAAATTCAATACGCTGATTTCTCTTCACCAATCACCGTCAACCATAATCTAAAATTCCTTTGATAACATAAAAAAATTAAGATGGTAAAGTGTAATTAATTGATGGAGATAGAAGGGGTTTGGAGCAATGTCTATGTCAAAAGGGTGAAGATCCTTCTATGACCCATCAAGGATCTCCTTTAGCCGGTTACGCTATGTTTTTCTTTCAACCTTTTTCTCATGCCAAAAGAAATAAATACGGGATAATATCATTTAAAAGTTTTATAAATTAAAATTTTGATTTGTTAATTAAAATTTGAATTATTTTTTAGTTAAAAGAATCAAAGATGAAAATTTGAGTTTGTTATGTATCCAAATCTAAATTATCTGCCATTTTAAAGTATTAATATAGTCAAAATCATATAAATTTAAAATAAAAACTAATCTAGATTTTAATATATGTATATAATAAATTTAAATTTTGACATATAATATCTTTTAAAAAATTTAACAAGAAATTATATTAAATATTTTTACATAAAAAAATCAATTAAGTAAAAAATAAATATAAAAATCAAAAGAATCAAAATTTAAATACTAAATTACTAATTAAATAATAATAATACATTATTTTACTTTTACATCATGCTACATCTCCAATTCACAAGTTCATGCAAAATACGTTTATAAGTTTTGTTTCAATTTTAATAAGAACCTATGTTTTGTTCCAATTAATAAGTTCTTTCAAAATACTTTTAACAATTTCATTTGTTAATTCACAATATTGAAATTAAAATCTGGTTTTTATCAACTAAACCTAATTTCATTTAATCCACTGAGTATGGTGGGGTCCACAGTGGGGTCTCTTATCAGTTTCAATGATGTGGTCCGCCGCATAATCCCGACCCACGGCCGACAGTGCACCACACCGCCGTCCTACGTGGACTAAGGCTGTCCACATCAATGTCTAAAGTGTGAAAGTCTAATAAAGTGGTTTTTATCTTTGCCATAATGTTGTTACATTACACTACATTTACATTTATTTAGATGTACCATATTAATTGTGTAAGTTTACCAAGTCATCAATGCTTTTGAGGATTATATAATCCATATGCCTTATAGAAAGTCGGTTCATTTAAATAATAATGCGACTTTTTCCCATGCCTTCTTGCCTTCTTACAATTCTAGTTAAGTATCGTAGCCCACAAAAAATTGGTTTATTTCTTCATTCTTATTACATTTTATTGTAGTTATGAGGTATGAGGTTTTATTCCATGAATCTAGAAGTGGATACGAGTAAGCTTTTGGTCAGATAGTTTAAAACTGTATTCCAAGTGTCAAATCAATGCAAGAAAATATGAACAATAAATTTAATTTATTTTACTATATTTTATTCTAATTCACACAAACTTAAATTGTTATATGCAAATGAGTTTTTTTTTTTAATTTGGTCTTCAAAATTCTTTTAAGAGAAATATCACAAATATTTTCGGTTTATAGATCGAATCAAGTTTTATTTTCATAACAAGTCTTCAAATTCTATGGGTTAATATTTTTCTTTTGTTTCATACTTTTTATTGTTTAGTTGAATTGGAGAAATTATATGTAATGTTCTTTTTCTGCTTCATACTTTTTATTGTTTAGTTGAATTGGAGAATTACCTGCATAAATCATTTCAATGCTAAAGTTAATGTTCACAATATTAACAATAAATGAACAATGAAGGTAACCAACCTACTACAAACCTATATTTATAGATTTTGAGGAGAACTTCTAGTTAGTGTTGATCTAATTACGGTCTAATTTATAATGATCTGATTTAATATAATTATTCTTAACATTAGTTCTGGTTTAGTTTGACTGTTTGACTATCCGACCAATATCTATAGAGTCAATAGTTCAATTCTTAAAATGACCGGACAATTATACTAACACTTATGAATAAATTTATATAAGAAAATACAAGTTTTAATTTTAAATATTAAGATACTAAATTTGTAATTTTTTTTCTTTATTTATTATTCTTTGTGTCTATTTATGTTAAGTTATCATGTTAAATAATTGGTTTGTAATAACGTTTCAATTTCTCTTTTCTTTTAAGTCATACGTTGTTTTATGAAGACATATCTGGTTGTAATTCTATAAAAAAAGATTATTTAGATAAAATTACGTAACAAGTTTGATTGATTGTAATTATAATATAAGTTTGCTCAGATTTTGTTATAGAATAGGTTTGTTTGCTTTCAAATTGTAGAATACTCTATAATACTTTCATAATTCATCGTATAGTTCTCAAAATACAACAAATATCTTCTAGTCTAGATAGCTTTAAAAAACCAAATATTGAATAGTTATTCTTGTTACACATTCTGTGGTCCTTTAATGAAGTCAAGAACAAAAGAAATAAAATCAGCCTGTTGCTTATCCAACTCCATAGAGAGTTTGTCTAGTATGGTCAATAAAAAATGATCGTAATATATTTTTTTACACAAATTTATTAAAAGAAGTTTGACCGTTTTAAGTAATTTGAGATTGAGATAAATTAAATGAAAAATGAGACTCACAAATTCAATTAAACTTACACCATTTGTAGTTACTCGAAAGAAAATATATCATTGTTATAGAAAGATGTATAATTTCTCGAAAGAACTTTTTCTAGGTTGAGTTCTTGAATCACTTTGCTTGTATTTCTCTTCACTTTATTTTACATTATCTTAACTCCTTTATAATAATAAAAAATCACGCCAAAAACTAAAAAGTGAAACAGAGATGAGATTATAAGAGGTAATAAGTAAATGAAAACTTTGGAAGTTATTAATGGAAGACATAAGAGGGTAAATTATGGCTTAGTAATCGCTTTCCTTATCTTTTGATCCAAACGCCGAACTAAAGAACAAAGCAATAAATAAAGGTAAATAGTTTGCATCCAAATTGGGATATGAGAAGGACACGTGCACCATAAATATTATGATACAAAATTACTACTAATGAAGAATGATTTTGCGTAAAAGATGTGATTTCACTAGCCACTAACAATGCTTGGTGCATGCGTTTCACTTCGCTTTCTTCCTATTTTGTAATTTTGTGACCTAATTGAACCACGCATTTTCCTAAATGGAGGACCACCTCAGATCATAGAAGATTCATTTGAACTCCCACTGTTCTAACAGCTGCAACAAAATATAATGAGGTTTTGGTGATCAATATATAGAAACAGTGAATAGAGTATCATTTGACATGACTACTGCCACAAATCATTATATCCATGTTTGTTATATATATGTCACTGTAATAAGCCATGAAAGGGATTGCATCCAATCCAAGTTCTCCATGTATATATAGCCACACATTTCCTTTTCCTTTAACACAAATATATGAGTAATTTCGCATTTTTTAATCATGAGATGGGATGTGTAGACTTCTATATTAGATATATATTAAAATGTTGGAATAGCATAATAAAAAAATTCACACACATTTAACATTAATTTTTTTTAACATTCTACTTCTACTAAAAATAAAATATATATATATATATATATATATATATATATATATATATATATACATTATAAAAATAGATGCAAATATCACCGTAAAATAATTTTCTAATATTAAATTAGATTTAAAATTTACTTTTTTAAGATAATATCAAAATTTTCAAAAATCTATCAAATGTAAAGTTAAATTAAACTTAAAATTTTTTTCTTAATAATTTTATATTAAACATAATATTAAATTTCTTATATAACTTTTATATAATGATACCTCATCCTTTTTCTAAAATTTCTAATAAGGATTAAGCTAAACTTCAAAACAAATTTTAACTTTTAATTTGGTTTTGGTTAACAAAGACTATGAGAAAGGTGTGTAAGAGAAGGCATGTTTTTAGTTAATTGGAAAGATTTTGCTCAGAGTCTTAGTTTTTTTTTTAATTTATTTATGTTTATCTTCTACGTCAAGGTTGGAGACAAAGGTTCACCAACCCACCAAAGACATGTTGGTTGTTCCCACTCCTCAACCTATGTTCATTCCCCATTTTCTTCATTCCAACTTCACAAAAGTTCTACAATGGGTACATTCAAATGAACACAATTTGGCTTTAGAGAATGAAAAGCACGAGAAAAACATTCATGTAAATAATCCCTCTTCATTATAATTTTGTTTAGACCATAATTAATTAAGTTGAGATCACCTTGCTTTAAGAAGGATTTTTTATTCATCACGTAGAAATATAGATTGTCTTGTGAATTTTGATGCATAGTACATAGTAAAAGTGAAGTAACTTGGATTAGAGTTGTGTTGGATTAAGGTATATTTGGATTTGGGGCACGGTAAGTTGAATTGGCATGAGTTAAATAGTAAAATAATATATGTCTGTAGGATCATGATCATGGTCTACTTAATTAAGGCCTAAATAGGTAGGTTTTTAGTTTCGGTCTCTTGAAAAAAATGTCTCATTTTTTTTTATTAGTAAATAAATTACAATTGTCATTTATTAGTATATAAGAAGATCTCATTTTTTAAGTTTGTTTGAAGTTTTCCAAACTCTTGATATAAATTATTTTATTAATAAATAGAAATCTCATTTTCAAGTTTGTGTTAAATCTCTAAAATTTTTAGTTGTCCTGTTTAGGATAAATGGATTTATTTAAACAGATTTATTTGCGTTCAGATAGGTTTTATAACAACTTCTATATAAAATAATAAAAAACGAAATTAACTTTTTCATATGTTAAAATAAAGTTATCGTAACTCAAAAGTTATCTTGCCTCTCACTTGATTTAATGTAACTACTCTCTCCATATTTAATTATATCACTACTTAAAAAAAAAGATTTTATTATATTATTATATTATTATAAAAAAGTTGTTGCTAAGGTTCTTTTGTGTCAAAATAGAAGTGAGGAAATAATGTCTTCCGAATAATTCTTGTTTTTTCCTAAATCATTAACAGTTCCTTCACAAACAATCAAGATTATCTTAAAAATCAAGGTTTAATGTCTCGGTAGGTCCCTATTTTTGGCGTGAATCTCAAATAGGTTCCTTTTCTTTTCGGCGTCTCAATTGGGTCCCCATTTTTGTAAAATTGTAACAATTAGGGGTCTGTCGTCAAATTGAACAAACGGTCGTTTAATTGTTTGTTACGTAATGAACAGTGTTTTCAGTAATCACACGTGGCATGATTCCCATCTCACACTAACTTTGTATCAAACACCTTCTCTTCAACCTTGCCACGTCAGCCCTATCATCTTCCACCCACTGAAACCCTAACCCTAGCCGCCACTGCCGTTCCGCTTCCGCCGCTCCCGCCAATGCCGCAAGTCGTCGCCACGGCTAGAACATCATCTCCTTCCTTTCTCGCCGGCGCATCAACGGACCACAACGGTGCCTCAACCAAGACCGCCGCCACCTTCCTTCTCCTTCGCGCAAGGGTTCGAAGCCACCACGACCGCCATCTGCGAGTTCGTCTTCGCATCACCAACATCTCGCCGCCATCGCACAAAGTCACAGTCCTCTTCTCCACCACCATCAACCACGCCAGCCGCCGCGACACCACTCTTCTCACACGCAAATCATCGAACACGCACCAGCCACCGCAACCTTCATCGCGCCTCTCCTCCATTGACGAAAGCTTGGCACAACCATCTTCATCTTCTCCATTCTCGGAACCCAATCGCACCTTCATCTCGGATCATCACCTCGCGATCTTCACCAACCATGCCGCGACCACCACTAACCTCCCTCACCTCGCGAGCTTCCTCGCCGTTGCCCAACCTCCATGGCAGCCATCACACGCCACCGCACCTTCCCGCTCTACAATCGAACCTGCATAAAAACCAGACCTGCAAAGAAGAACCCAACAATCACAAATCGCGCACTGTTAGGCGCAGGACCCATGGCTTCCTCAAGCGGAACATGTTCGGGTTCATCCTCTCTGCTTCAGAACTCGGGTTGTGTGTGAGAAGGAGAGGGGAAGATGAAGTGGGAATTACCACTGTGCCCTTTCTCTAAAGCTGATTTAACTTCATAGTTTTTAATACAAAACTCTTTTTTAATTCCACGTATGATTACTGAAAACACTGACCATGCCACGTAATAAACAATTAAACGGCCGTTTGTCCAATTTGACGGTAGGCCTTTAATTGTTACAATTTTACAAAAATGGGGACCCAATTGAGACGCCGAAAAGAAAAGGGACCTATTTGAGATTCACGCCGAAAATAGGGACCTACCGAGACATTAAACCAAAAATCAATAAAAATGAAAGCAAGACTATTTAGTGTGTTCTGCTTTTATTGAATACCAAATTTAAATGTACATCGAATATAATTTCTCTCTCACGAAGTTTTACAGTTCAACTTAACTCAATCAGAATTCAAATGTAACCTTAATATACGACGAAACATAGTCTCAATTAATATTTCAACAATTTTAATTTCAGAAAACCTTGCTTAGTATACGCAACAGTAATTAATAGAAATAGTTGATGTTATTCTACAAGTTATACGTGTATTATATTGATTAGATTGTTGAAATTTCTTGAATGGCTTTTTTATTTTTTAAATGAAAGTTACTATCAAATTTATAAGAATTATCATGCTTTAGATAAATTTCAAGATATTTGTAGCTTAATATCAAATAATAATTGGATTATTCACGTCTTTCAATACTAAACAATAAATAAATAAATAAATAAATAAATAAATAAATAAATGAAACACTCTTCATATATCCTATCATAAGCATGTCTTGTTTGCAAATTTTTATTGACGCAAAAAGATCTTATTGCGAATGAGGAAACATGTAATTAGGATATTTTTAAATTTCCTTCGCTGAATTCTTTACTTTTCTTTCATCATAAATAAAGATTAAATGTATATAGTAATCGAACAATTTTTTAAATCCCTTACACAGTGTCAAGGCGATTAATGGACTCGAACTTATTAGTAGTTTTAAAAGCTTAAAGTTTTCAATTCCATGAGTAGTTAAAGGTTTAACTTCACTCATAATTGATTGGTGAACTAGTTCAAGTAAAAAAAAATGTATGTCTAATGTTACTTTGATTAGACATACATGATTTTTCAACAACAAAGTCTTCATTATTAACTTTATTATATCTTAAAATTTCTCAAAGCTTTAATGATAAGTTTTATATAAATTTGTGAACATTCTAAAAAATTCTTTGTTTTAATGGAAGAGTACACTATAAAAGAAAGTGTGAAGTTAAGAGGGTATTCTTGGGAATTAAAATATAAATTTAAGTTCCACATTGATTAAAAATAAGAGAGTAGTACACCATATACAGAAGTTTCCTTAATCCATTGTTTTAAAATTTTAAATTAATGGTCAATTCCTATATAATTAGATTCAAGTTTCATTAATATTGTTTGAATCCCTCACTTTAATAAAATTAATAGATACTTCATGTAAACCCATAAATTAATGTTATCATATTTTATTTCTAGTCGTCTTAGTTTCCTCTTTTAAAAAATATAGATTGTCATGAGATGTATTCGTCAACCTTATATATAATCTTTTAATTCAGTTACAAAAATTTTAGCTATATTTAGCGTTTGATGGTTAAGACCTTATTAAACATAACTAGGAACAAATAAGTTTAAGTTGTTCTTGTTTAAAATTATATTCAAATCGATTTAAACAGTTTCTTTGATGAATATTTGATAGAATTAAAAAAACAAATAAATAGGAGTGAATTAAATTAGTGTAGAACGACATGAATATGGTTCAATGGTTGATTAAAGGATAAATAAGAAAATATTTTTCTTCGAATTTCTTTACATAACACAAGATTAATCAAACGATTATTCAATGATTTGATACTAACAACAAACGAAATAATTTAAAAGATGGAGAAGATAGAAAACTTTCATGAGAAAACTCAATATAAGATGAGAAATTAATTTCTTGCTGAACTCATGAAAACTAGAAAAATCTCGGTAATATTTAATTCAATGTATTATTTATGTTACAAATGAAATTTTAAAACTTATGGTTTAGTTTGAGAATAGTAAGAATTTAGAATGTGTTTTGTTGATTGTTGATGATGTTTATTGTTGAATAAAATTGAAGATATTAAGGTTTATTCAATTTTGTAATATAGAGACCATTTAGATAGATTATATAATAATATTGAATCTTTTCTAATGTTCTTTTATAAATTAATTTGAGTTTAGGAATTGAAAATTTAATGAAAATTTGTGAAATGAACTCAGAAATAAAAAACTGAAATTAAGAGAATTAAAATAAATATATCAATCACAAATTCAATAACTAAACAATTTGAAAATCATAGTGATTTAAAGATTCACATTTAGTTAATCAACTAAATAGTTTATGTGATAAATCTCAATATTATGCAATCCAATATGTATTTAGTTATCAAATTAAGATTCAACCGATTCCTAATTTAAATTATAACTTCATAAATTCAAACTAATATCACAAAGTAAAACTAAAATTTGAGAAGAGAATAACAAACTCAGAACAAAGAATCATTAGTGCAAAACTTCATTAATATTGATTTCATGAATTGATCTCTACAAATTTAGTTCTCCATTATTGACTATCAAAAATAAAAAAGAACAATAATAAAAGAATATGAAAAGACAAAAGTGAAAATAGAGAGAGAAAAAAGGGTAAGTAAAACCAATAAAACTTTTAAAATTTGACAAATGATTTCTTTCCTTTAATTCTAAACACAATTAGGCCTTATATAGGCTTTAAAAACTTAAGAAATTATGGGTCTAATCATGGGTTCAAATCAAGTTTAAAAGTTTAACTATAAATATATAAGCTAATACAACTAAAATCAAATTTGTAGGTTCCTTTATAAAATTTCAAACAAATTTGTTTTAATTTCTAAAAATAGACCTAATTATAGGTTTGGTCTTCATTTTTCTTCTGTTGGTTCAACTTCGTTCACTTATCTTTTTCTTAATTTAGTTCTTTTATATTTTTAAAAAAATTCAATTTGGTCATTTCCTTTATATTAACGTTAACAATGTGTTTGTATATGTCACATGTCAATTGGTAAAATCTTCCTTTTAATTTTAAAAAATAAAAAAATGTTATGTGTCGGGTTGTGATCATTTCACGTGGCAATAATAGTACGACGTGCCACTCTTACTACTTGTTTTCAATTTAATCTTTATGTTTATAATTTTGGTTCAATTTAGTCTCCATATTTATAATTTTGATTCAATTTAGTCACTCTTTTATTAAAATTGAGTAATTTGGCCTCTTTCTAATTTGACACCAAATTAGTAATTAATTTTAATTACAACTTATAAATACATGTTAAATATTTCTTTATAATTTATATATAATATTACTTCATCTAATTATTCAAATTAACCTTATTAAAACTTCTAATTTTTCAAAAATATTTAAAATATAAATATAAAGTAATAGTTGTAATTTGTAAAAGTTTAATGTGACACGTGGCACGATCATGATTTGACACATGATATCTTTTGTTTTTTTTTAAATTTAGGTTTAAACCCTCCCTTGGTCCTCAAGTTTGTATGAAAATCTCAGTTGGGTCCTCAAGTTTTTTTCTGTCTCAATTGGGTCATATTTTTTGTAAAAGTGAGCACATTGTACCATAACCGTTAAGTGGTGTGAGACGGCGTTAAATTGGTGTGAGCTGGATTTTTTCATTTACTGACGTGGCATTGTGCACTAAAATTGAAAGGCCACGTGGTGATGTTTTGACTAGAACCAGATCTTCTCCTCCCTCCCCCTCTGCTTCCTTCCATCGGCGCCACCCAGCTGCAACCTGTTCACCTTCCATGGCTTTGGGAACACTACCAATCCCCGGATGTGGAGCAACAGCATATTCCATTTTCTCCCTCTTTCTTTCAATACTATCACCTTGCACTCTAGCAGAACCATTCCCTTGCTTATCAATCAATGTCGTTCTTCCCTCATTGTTATCATATCTATCTTTTACCCTAAAAACTTCCTCCCTCCTCGATGAAGTTCCCCTAGATACACGCAAGTCCGACACAGCCTTGCTCGATAAACGCTCCCTTGGACTCTCCTTACTGTCTTCAATGGCAGAGGGCTTGCAACACATGCCACCCATTATGCCCACTAACCAACTAACCCTCCTTCTCACAGAACCAGTTCCCGGTCTCAATACATTCACCCCGTTATCTGCATTCCCAGATTTCTATATTTCTATCTTATTATCCTCTTCAAATTGTGGCAAAATCGGGACTTTAATTGTTAGATACCGTGATCAAGAGGAAAGGGACCAGAACAGAATAACTAGTTGTAAGGTATGCCAGATCTATCATCATCATCATCAAGAATATGGAAGCAATGAGGGGAGAAGGCAAATAAATAGTGAAAAGAAAAAGTTATTAGATGATACAGAAAAGATTACGGAAAGAGTATGAAGTCATAAAATTTCCTGTCTATATTTCTATCTTATTATCCTCTTCTTCAGTACCCATAATCACTAAACTCATGTCACACAAAATAAATCACAACATTAGCTACAGTAGCAACCCAGATTTGGTCACAAATCAGAAAACAAAACACATAACCCATCCATAAAACACCAAGAAGATACAAAATCTAACTATCAGATAAACCCTCAATTCGACAAATCAAACCTGAGGCCACAAAAATCACTACTTTACCCTACCCACTTGAAGCAAAACACTAATAACTTGAAAATGAGAGTTTCTTGCACAGAATAACAGTTCCCACAGTGCAAAACCTGCTAATTTACAATCCAGAAGATATAAGAGCTAGCAAATTTACAACAATTTTTTGTGGGTGGCGCCGATGGAAGGAAGCAGAGGGGGAGGGAGGAGAAGATCTGGTTCTAGTCAAAACATCACCACGTGGCCTTTCAATTTTAGTGCACAATGCCACGTCAGTAAATGAAAAAATCCAGCTCACACCAATTTAACGCCGTCTCACACCACTTAACGGTTATGGTACAATGTGCTCACTTTTACAAAAAATATGACCCAATTGAGACAGAAAAAAACTTGAGGACCCAACTGAGATTTTCATACAAACTTGAGGACTAAGGGAGGGTTTAAACCTTAAATTTATAAAAATTTCATCAATTAACACTTGATATGGACACAACATTAATATCAATTTAAAAAAAAATCAAATTTGATCATTTAAAAAAATAAAATGACTAAATTGAAAAAAAAAATCGAGTCATCCTGAAAAGTAATAATGATGTTCAAATCTGAAAAACCATATATCATTTTAAAGTGCTAGAAATTTAAAATCAAATGCAATTGAAATAAGTTAAAAATAGTATTAAAAACATTATGAAAAGTGAAATTACTCTACAACAAAATTAGAAATGTGTACAAAATATATATTATCATCGATATATACATATTCCAAATAAGAACATGGAATGTAAATATATTAGGAAGTTGGTACACATGATTTACTAGGTATTTTCATGAACAAGAAAATTAAAAATAATATTAAGAGAAATGCTTTTATTATTATTTTTGTTAAATATATTATCTTTATTTTATATTTATTTTTATTTTATGTTTATCTTTAGTTAATTTCTTATTTATATTTTGAACTTAGTTCATATTTTTTCTATTATAAAGAGAAGAATTATGTATATATTTAACAAAAAAAAATTAATCTCATACATAATAAAAATTATATTTAAACAATTAATCTCTAATAAATATTTCCTTATAGACACTGAATTCAAATAGTTCTTCTTCTTTATTTGTTTTCTCTGGTTCTAACTCCACCTCTTTATAATATATATATATTAATTTGGATCACATCTCACCCAAGAAAAAAGAAATATATATACATAGAAAGTGAACTGATTATATATTTTAAATTTTTGAAAGAAATATAAATTAAAAAATCTAAACTTAAAGAAACTGTACAATAATATCAAAGTTATGTTCAATCCCTTCCTCACATAGTTGATGGCTGTGATAGATAATATTGCTAAAATTTTATATATAAAAAAAAAGTGATAAAGAAATGAGATGGAAAAAAAGTTATGTACATATTCTTACACTCTTTTTTATGACATTATATTTTTATTAATAAATAAATCTCACTTAAATTTCAAAATACATATTATTAAATATCAATATTATTTGTATACAGGTACAAATTCTCGATTTGTTATCTATACATAAATAACTTATTAAATTGGTTTTATACATTTATATGTTAACATTTTGATTTTTTTTTTATACATTTATGATATTACTCTCTTTTAAACTTTACATTTGGCCCATATGCGTTATGTGTCATTTTAATTTAGTTCTCATACACATATAAAAATATATATTATACACATAAATCAATTAAAAATATTCAGGTTATCACCACTACGGAGGATATATTTTTTTATGATATTTAACCAGTATATATAAAAAAAAAGTAGGTTATCAGCTAGCATATAATTAGTCTGTGATAGAAAAAATTAATTAATAATTCAAGTTTATGGATAGAAAATTAATGACTAAAAACTATTAGTAAAATAGTTGTTTGATAAATTCTTTTAATAATTGTGAAATTTACCAGTAATTAATAGCGAATGGAATTTATCCGTAAATATTTATTGGTAATTATCGATAAATTATAATCGTCGGTAAAATTCGTCGATAAATATTACGATTTGGTTTTTTTCTTCTTTCTCATCTTATCTTTTTTCTTTTCTTCTTCTTCCTTCTCTCCTCCTATTTTTCCTCCTCCTCCACTGATGTCATCACATCGCTTCTTGCTTTTGACTCCTCCTCCTCTTCTTCCTCTTTCACCTCTTCCAACTCCAGCTGCTATCGTGATCGAGCCATCGTAACTCAACCATTGTCATCTCTGCTATCACCGCACCTCCGTTGTCACACCTCTTACTCCTTCTCTTCCTCTTCCTCTTTCTCCTACTCCTTTTCCTCCTCATCCTTCTTCTCTTCTTCTTCTCACCCATGTCCCCTTAATATATACAAAAATATCATCAAACTTAGCATAAAATTTGTTGTTGATTTTTTTGACGAAAAAATACTCCTTGCCTTCCCGACCAAAGGAGCCTTCCTACAAGATGTTAATGACAGACATTATTACCTTTAGACCGGAAATAATTTGAAATTGTGTGGTACAAAAATGATTGTGTAAGCAAAAGTGGTGAAAATGACGGGACCACATGGTCCTTATTTATAGAAAACCTGATGGACACATGGTGTCCCCCATGAGCGTAAGATCTTGCACCATCAACCTTCATAATGTACACGACGTTATGTATTCGGTGTCAGCGTTGACAACATGATCCGCAAGACGTTGACACAATTTGTAAAGCTTTACTCAACCTTAAAACTTGTGGGATGACATACATTGTATGTACTGAAGAGTACATATCTATTGCAATAAACGATCAATCGTCCAAGCATGGAGGAAATCGTTATGATTAGAATAGTCTAAACATCTAATTAATCTAATGAGATTTAAAGGATTGTGATTAGACTTACCTTAATCAAAAGTCTATAG
The DNA here is from genome assembly GCF_029865625.1 of Vigna umbellata. Lineage (NCBI taxonomy): Eukaryota > Viridiplantae > Streptophyta > Magnoliopsida > Fabales > Fabaceae > Vigna > Vigna umbellata. The sequence continues at coordinate 86,825,774 of NC_142165.1, read as the reverse complement.
AAAAAATTATAGATACATGTTAAAAGTATGATTGTTGAGATTTTGTACTAGTAATTTATTATAGCATTAATTATTTTATCCATCGAATTTAAGTTGACTTAACATTATAACACCGTTAGAAGGAATCTGTCAATCGATTAGAGTCCGGCATACCCAACACGAAAGGATAACATGGGAACTAGCGAGAATAAAATTGTTTTAAGTAGACGATATGATACATCCGACATACGCAACATGTGTATATCACGAAATTATACGTCTTACTTAAAATCTGTGAAACCACTAAGAAAGGTACAGTAAAATAATGAAAAGTTTAGGTTCAGTTAATAACTGAAAGTGTATGAAAAATGAAGAGAGTCACGGTACGAGACAGGATTCTAGAAAGGAAGGCTTCAACCATATTGTTCAAAAAACGTTGAGTCTGCGATACATAACAACAGCAGTTAAAAATAAAAATAATCTGAGTAAAATAAATAGGTAACCTAAGGTGGGATAAGATAAGAAGAAGAAGAAAAAGAAAAAGAAAAAGAAAGAAAGCTGTGGTTTGACGAAGGTAAAAAACAAAAATAAGAAAAAGAAAAGAAAGAAAAAGATGAGCAAAAAGAGAAAAGAAAATGGGGTAGGAAGCTAGGCTATGACGTCACATGGGGGAACAACCATGAAGCCATGCGCAACTCAGTGGTCCTTCCTCTCTTTTATATATATGGAAAATGTTATTTGGACAACAAAAGTTTGACACAATTTTGACAACGGCGACGTGGCAGCTGTGCATTGGCTCACTGAACCGGGTTGAGGGGTATTTTGGGTTTTTTCTGGTTTGTTTTCAATTCACTGAGCCAATGCACAGCTGCCACGTCGCCGTTGTCAAAATTGTGTCAAACTTTTGTTGTCCAAATAACATTTTCCTTTATATATGGATTATACCCTTTCCATTCCTCTCTCCCAACACCATTTCTATTCTCACTCTCTCTCATCATGTTGTTCTCTCCCTCATAGTTTCTCTCCTTCACCTCATCATCATCATCATTAATTTTGTCCACTTCTTCCTCATTGCTCTTCTCTTTAACACTAACACTGATTATCAGGTCAGCTAATTACTATCTCTGCATGCCAAATCCAAACATCACACAAACAACAACCACCTTTCTCCATAACACTTCACCTTTTATAATTTTTTCTTTTCGTTTATTATCTTGTGTATTATTATCTATGTCTGGTGTTTTCTCATACATAACTGATTGATTATACATTCTCCCAATCTGGTTCCCAAACGAGTGTTGAAGTGTTTGATGAAGAATGTTGATGAAAACCTAGAAAGGAAGGACGTAGGGCAAAGGGTAAGGGTAGGGTACCCGAAAAGTTGTAGTTGAAGACTGATGTGTGCTGTGAAAATTCTCGACAAAGGGACAAGAGAGTCAGAGGGTCAGCTTCCACAACGAGACAGACTTTGGCTAATGGCTACTGTGCTTGTGTTGTGTTCTATGTATATATCTAACCTTAACTTTTTTCCCTTTTCTTTTTATTATTATCCCTTAGCCCGTGGCAGGCCTTGATCCAATAAAACGGTGTCTCTCTTTTTGTCCCTCAAGCTTTTAGCTTTCGACCAAACGCGTGCCCAATTTGTGATAACGTCATCTCATCTACCCTTTACAATTTCTTTGCTTTTATAACTATCAGTATTTTTACCCATATTGGTGTTTTTTTAACAAATAAAAAGTAGAGTTTGAAACTTTATATGAAAATGTTTAGATGAAAGTTTAGAAATTTTGAATAAGATGATAGGATTATTTGAGAATATGTATAATTATGAATGGTAACGTGGATTGGGAAACCCCGTTCTTGATGAATGATTCACACCATTCAGCAACACAAGACAGCATGATTAGCACAAGCCTCTAGCTGTCCGTTTCTCGCAGACCCTTCACAAACAGAGGTCTAAGCTCCAACTCCTCATGGTTTTCATCAAAACCTAACTCTCATGATTTGGTTATTTCCTTTCTCTGTGTACCCAGGGAAGAAATTAATCATTGTTTCTCAAATTATGGGTTTTTGTTTATAACACGCGCTTATTTTTATTTCCTTTTCAATTCAATTCCCTTGAGTATTGCTCTCCACCAAATGAGATGATGGTCATCTCTGATAGCACTTGCCACCTTTTCACCAAGAGGACTCCTATTATATATTTCCTTTTCTTCGCCTTTGCCTTTTTAGCTTTTTGGTTACTGGAGTGTTTTCTCTTTGCTTCTCTTCTTTCACCCTATATTCTCTCACATACACATTCATATATACTCGTACATTCATCTCTTCATGCTTATAATTCATACATGATGGAGAAACTCAAGGGTGGAAGGTATTAATGGTGAATTTTATGCAGTTCCAGTGATTCATAGGATATGGAGTCGTGTGTCCCACCGGGGTTTCGCTTCCACCCAACAGATGAAGAACTTGTGGGTTATTATCTCAGGAAAAAAGTTGCTTCTCAGAAGATTGATCTTGACGTTATCAAAGAAATCGACCTATATCGCATTGAACCATGGGATCTCCAAGGTATGTATATGCGCACATATATAAACATTATATATACGTATAGTACTTCTTAATTATCCTTCAGAGTAATGCATGATATACTTCAATTTATCTAAGAAGAAGTAATCTTCCATTTGTATAAGCTTAATGAACTTTAATATGAAAAAAAAAAATTAACCATTTCCCAAACACCCACTTACACCTTCAGTTTTCTTCGTGAATCAAAGTAGGGTTTTAAGTGTAAAATTGATCAAACTTTTGTTGAACAAGTGTTTTTAGCTAGATCTTTGTCTTTTTTTCAAAAGATTTTAGAGTATTGTTGTGAAAGATTTGAGTTTGGCAGAGAGATGCAGGATTGGGTATGAGGAGCAGAATGAGTGGTATTTCTTTAGTCATAAAGATAAAAAATATCCAACTGGGACAAGAACCAACAGAGCTACAATGGCAGGGTTTTGGAAGGCGACAGGAAGAGACAAATCAGTGTACGAAAGGACCAAACTTATTGGCATGAGAAAGACCCTCGTTTTCTACAAAGGAAGAGCCCCTAATGGACAGAAAACTGATTGGATCATGCACGAGTATAGGCTTGAAACTGTCGAGAATGGACCTCCACAGGCAAGTATATCTTTATGTATTATGCACAAATATACCATTGCCATATACCCTTTTACGTATTCTGCTAAATTCTTGCTTTCTCAACTATATTTAAATAATCATTTTCTTGTTCATGGAGTTGAATTTGAGATGTTAATTATGAGTTCACACTCGATGAGTTCCTTTAGATGGCCCTTCATTTAGTCAATTATACGTAATTATCACATATTTCACTACCCTAACCTTGTCCTATTCACACTATTCCTAGCTTAGTCACTGTTAATTAATCACTTCCAATGACTTTCCAATTTCCGAGTAATTCCTTCAGCAAAAACGTTAGTTTAGTCTCATGTGCTTCTGTTTCTGCATCAGTGCAGATTGAGCACTTGATTAGTTCCCCTAAATGAATTTTATAATTTAATATAGGCCCTAACAAGTTTGCTTTCGTAGACTGACTGAATATTCAAGGCACGTACAAGCTTTCTACCTATTTGCTACAGAACTTTTACCAACAAGAAGTCAAAAGTCAGTTCTTTCAAAAGCGTTTTCTTTTTCTTTTCTGATACACTTTTAATTCTTGTCATATGTGAAAACCCATCTTCTTTTTTGATATGGTAAAAGAATTTTTGAGGAACAAAGGAAGACAACTTCTACCTTGTCATAGTGATTTTGTTTTTCTATAAACTTGTTGGAGACTTAATTATGTACATAAATTATTATCTAATTAAGTTGTTATTTACATACAGAAAATAAGAAATTGTTTTTCCTCAAACAAACGAATGTCCAGTTTAATATGTTTAAGTTCTAGGTATTTCTCTTTATTGAACTTAATTACAAGTATATATGCTATATATGTTCATATAGAAAAAAAACCCTCAATGACTTTTTTGCGCACTGCAAGTAGTAGGTCTATGTAACAAGTAGTCAATAATTTCTCAGAGAAAAGAAAACTGTAAGAGAAAAAAAAATTGTTTCTCGAACAATTATTATAAGATTTTTTGGATTATTCTAGTTTTAAAGTCAAACAAGTGGATTCAAATCACATGTCCTTTTTTTGCATCTTTTCTCGTGTCTTTCTGGTTGAAAAACGACATAGCCAGAAAAAATCAAATAATTAAGCAAATGTCACCATTTACAAACCTTTTGCTAGTATATATCAATTTTCAATTCGGAAGACATAAAAGGTGAACAGATAAAGAACCAAAAGGAGACTTATTTCGCTCTCAAATAAGCCACAATAATATTCTTTTATTGAATGCTTTCTTAAGGATGCAACTAATAATTTGTTTATTAAGTGGCTATAGTACCATTCATACCACACAGGCCGAAAATTTGCAAAAGCTAATAGGAAAAAACACTCATGAAAAGTTAAACACGAACTTTCACTTTTTTATTTTCCATTAAAAACATGAGTTGAACTAGGGAAGTCAAACATAATACATTTCAAGAGAAAGTGAAAGTCTCATCTTAGCTTTCCAACATATAATCGAGTGTGTGCAGGAAGAAGGATGGGTTGTGTGCAGAGCATTCAGGAAAAGAACGAACGGTCAAACGAAGACTATCGAAGGGTGGGATCGAAGGTACACATACGAGGAACAAGCATGTGGTGTCTACTCTTGGGTGGATCCTATCGACCTTATGTTAAGGAAACCACAGCGGAACAATATTTCGGCTGAAAATTTGTTGCACAAGAAAGAGACAAGGTTGATGCATGCAGAAGAAGCGATGCAGCTTCCTGAGCTAGAAAGTCCTTCCATGACAATAGTGAAAAAGCAAAGCTCGACATCAGTGTCCCTTATATCAGACAACATTAACAAGGAAGATGGTTCTGAGAAGGTGACCGATTGGAGGGCACTTGACAAGTTTGTGGCTTCTCAGTTGAGTCAAGAAGAGAGGCATGAAATAGAAGGGATGTCAAGCTTTGCAGGTCACAGTGGGTCGGACATGGCATTGTTGCTACTCCAGAATACTAATGAAAGGAACAAGTTCAACCCTTTTCTAAGTGCAGCTTCATCAGACTGTGACATCGGGATATGTGTATTTGAAAAATGATTAGGGTTCATTTCTTGCATTGGTGTTAGCTATATAAATATGTTGTATGGATGTTGAGACATATATCATTATATGTGTAATTTTCATTTGTAAGAAGAATCTCTCTCGTGTCAGTGTAAACTAAGATTCATGCGCTCAATATCACTTCTTATAACTTATGTACTTTAACACTTAAATTATCACGTTAGGATGACATACATTTATATTTATCTAACATATATTATAAAAATAAAATAGTCATAAAAAAAATTATATTTAAAAAAAAATTAATATCAAACAGCATCTGTCACTGTTAAATGTTGTATTCTTTTAAGTTTTTGAGTAAAAAGAAACCTTGTCATGTGCCCTCTTCATTAAGCATGCATTCCGTTGCTTTATGTCTTCATGGCTACTTCTTTCTTTTTCATGTTTAGAAGCCACTTGGATTTGCTGACGGAATATATATGCAAAAAATTGTCTGCATTAGGTTTTATTTCTTATGCGTGAAGGGAAAAAAAAGTTAATATATTGCTTGGAATATAATAAAATATTAAATTTTTAACTTTGCATACTCTACTTTTTCGTTTGGAAATTTATGTACTTATATATATATGTGTTTAACTTTTTTTCTTCTTCTTCCAAACGTCTTAAAAATCATCTCACGTATTTTATTTTTTTCATTTTTCTTCCTTTCTTCACTTTCTACTCCATTGTCCACGTAACTTTTGATATTTTATGGTTTCAAGAAAAATTAATGCATAGATCTTTGTATTTGTGTTATAGATTTCATGAACTTTTTTTTATCTAATACTTCTTTTCTAACAAAACAGGTTTTTTGCATAAGAATTATAGATTTCAAAAACTATTCTCACCGATTTTTTTTATAACAAAGCAGCTCTCTAAACCAAGAAACAAAAGGATACAAAAACTTAAATTCCCTCTTCATATTTGAGTTATTTTAATGTATATTTCCAACTCAATTTTTCAAAATATCTTATTTAATGAAGTTAAAAAAATATTATTTCTTCAATAATAATCTTATTTTATACATTTACTCTTATTTTCTATAATTGGTAATTTAAAGAACGATAAAGAGTACAGGATGACAAGGCATATATTATAAAGCACATTTTCCTCCTAAAAGATAAATTTGTATATATTTCCAGAAAAATAACTTACAAGTTAGTTTTTGTATAAGAATCCAGCTTGTTTTCCTTTTTAGATTTGGCCTAATTAGTAGTCACAAGTGTGTATATATATATACACATGAAATTATAAAGCAAGTTCCTTCTCATCTCTTTTTAAATAAAAATTATACTTTTTACATACAAAATTTTCACATTCATTTGACATTATTATTTTTACTTTTTGCTCTCTTTTTAAAAAAAAATACAAAAATTCATATGATCATTTTATTCTTTTATTATATGTTAAATAAATATAAAAGTGTATGATGTTATTATTACTCCTTAAAATAGGTGTTGATAATACTACAAAAGAGAAATTTATACTTTCTGTATTTTTTAGAAAAGTAACATAAGATGATACATGTTTATATTCATTTGACATGTATTACAAAAATAAATAGTTATAAAAAAATAAATTTTTATATTTTTGTAAAAAAAATAGAAAGTAAAGAAAAAAAAATTATGTTTCTGAAAATATCATTTCTGTATGTAGAATTCCTCAACCATTCTTAAAATATCTAACTTACTTAGCAGAATTAATAAGTGAAAGTTATAGTCATTCAGTTATGGATATTCATTTCCGTCAAAATCTCATATAACATATGCCTCTCAAAGCACATAGTACAATTAATAGTTAATATTTAACTTGCTTTCTTATGAGCAATAGTTAAGTTTTATAATCACAGAAGAAATCGTTGCACATATACAAGTCATTTTTACACACAATTTTTTGTGATTTTTGTCAAGTACCTCTTGCATTTATTTAATCTTATATACTATTTTATTAATTTAAGGTTAAATGTCTTTAGAGTTCCTATTTATGTAGATTTGTATTAATTGGGTCTTCGTATTCTGAAAGTCCTCAATTAGATCCCTGTTTTGATAAAATTGAACCAATAATATCTTTGCCGTTAATTTTAGTGGACGGCGTTAACTTTATAGTGAGGTGGCATGGTGATGTGTCCTTTAATGAGCAAGTGGCACAATATCTCGTTGTGTGGAAACCACCTTCTCCACTTCCCCTTCCTCTTCCTCACCTTCTCCTCTCTTTGGGAAACTGTCTTCTCACCCTTCCACACCCAACTCCAATCTCGTTGTTGGAACTGACTGACGTTTCTGGTTTCTCTTTGTGCTCCAAGATTGTCAAAATCAGGTTTGATTTTGGTTTCAATTTTGATTGTTGATTAAAATCGTGTTCTCTCGTGCAGAGAAGGGTTTGAGTGGTCAACATTGCATGAAGTCCGAGAACACAAACCCCATTTTTTCTGTATGGTGAAAAACTGAAGCTTGATGAGCGGTTTTGTTGTTCTGTGTGGTGTAGGTATGGAGGCCGAAGAGATGAACCAAAAAGGGTGCAAGGGCTCAAGGTTCCAGAGTTTTTCTTGCAGTGGGGGCACAGGAAGCGACTGAGATGTGTGAGGGTGGATTTCTCTGCAAAATTAGAACCACCCTTTTCATGAATGGTGATACCCATAGCTGATTGGATTTCTCTGCAAAATTAGAACCACCCTTTTCTTTGTGTTCAGTTTCAATCGGCGTGGTCAGGGGTTGCTCATCCCAATTCTTTCTCGGACTCTTGGACCCAACCAGCGCATCGGAGACCTTCGAGATCCCGGCGACAATGGTGGCCATCTTTTTCTTTGCGGCGGAGTCCACCACCACCGGCAATACCTTGAGCCCGCTGGACAACCTCCTCCCAAGAGAAAGCGACGCCCGCTATGGACTAGGTGACGACTGTTGTTGGTGTTGTTTTGTTGGAATGTCTGACCGTGGTTTGAGAAAAATAAAAATAATAAGAAAAATAAAAATAATATGATTAGAATGGAAAAGAAGAAGAAGGTGAGGAAGGTTTGAAGTCAGAAGAAGATTTGGAAGAGGAAGAGTGAGGTTTCCACAGTAGAGCTTGTGAAGCGTGGGGAGGTTTCCAAGCTCCGGAGGGATGTTTCCCGTGAGCTTGTTGTCGGAGACGGCGAGGTACTGGAGGTGCTGTCAGGTTCCATATTTGGGAGGAATCTGGGTAGAGAAAAAGTTATCGCCGAGGTGGAGGTAGCGGAGGAAGGGGATGATAGTGACGGGGAAGTGGACCCTAGTTTGGTTTAAAGGATTTTATTTAAAACTTAAAATAAAATAAATTCCATCACATTCGCCACGTCATAATTAATTGTTGGATCAGCATGTCACTGTCTAAAGTTAATGTCATCCACTAAAATTAACGGTAAAGATATTATTAGTTTAATTTTATCAAAACAGAGACCTAACTGAGCACGAGGACTCAATTGATACAAATTTGCAGAAATAGAAACCTCCGAAGATATTTTACCTTAATTTAATGCATGTTTACAACTTAAATGTCGAATGATCATTTGATTATGTCTATTACTTGCTCATCCTCTCTTTTTTTTTTTTGTCTTTTCTTTTATTTGAAAGACAATTTAAACCGTCTAGCTTTTAATATTTGATATATTAATTTCCACTGTACATTTGTTTAATCTTTTCTATGTAAAAAAACTATCAATATTATGTTTATTCCTATTGTAATTTCTTTTGAAGTTCCTTACTTTTTCCTTTTATTTATATTGATTCGCATGTTTGTTTTAGGAATTATATTTTAAATATTAATACACTATATACAAAAGTCAACACTTTCTGTTTATACTAGTGAAGTAATCATTGAACTTTTATTACCAAATTGTAATATTCAGAAGTTTAACTTTTATTGTTTTACCTTATGATCAAAAGAGAAAAATTAAAGTTATGTGAGGAGTTCAAGTACAAAATTGAATTTTCATATTCAATAAAAATGAGTTAAATAATATATAAAGAAAAAATTATTCACAAATTCAATATTTTAAGGATTTTACTTAAAGGTGATGAGTTTGTTATGTCTGTTTGAATAACTCAATAATTAGTATTTGTGACGAGTAACCAAACTTATTGTGAGTAAAATATTTGTATTTTAAGAGTAAGTGATTTTCTCAGTATATCTAACTCAGAACAAAACCTTAAAGCTGGTTGAAGTGAGATTCTTGGCATTTGAAAATAAACGAAGAAGAAACTTTAACATGTAATATTAGATTTAGATACAATTCCCAGTGATGATATCTTCCACAATCAATCTTAATAAGCCGTCTCATATATGCATATAAAAGATCTTCATATTAATTTTTTCCATAATAAAATGGTGCATGAATGTGGTTCCTCTTCCGCATGCTTTATCTTATTTTACAATCAAATATAAAGTTTATTTTAACTAGTAAAAACACATGCACAATTGTTGATATTTTTTTTATGATAATAAAAAATATAAAAATTATAAAATTGAAATGATTATTATTGTTATCATTATAATTGTAATTATAAAATTATTCTTTTTGTAAATTTATTATAAATAATTTTTATTTATTTTATTGATATTTTTATGATTAAAAAATGATTAAATTTAAAAAAAACAGTTAAATTGGAAAAAGAAACGGTTAAATTTAAAAAAACAATTAAAATTGATAAAATAATTATTTTAGTAAATAGGAGATGGAGAAATGAAAAAAGGGTGGTGGAATGGTGGTAGAGTGGAAAGGAGAAATGAAAAATGGTGGGGAAGGTTCATAGTGAAAAAAAGAGGGAAAAGGAAAGAAAGGTGGTGAAAGGTGAAGAGAGAAGAAAACAAAAAAAAAATTAACAAATGATTACCTTTCAAAGTTGTTAATACCAATTTAACCTAATGAATTATATTAAATCATTTCAAATGAAATAGGAACTAAATTGAGGACAAAAGGAAGTAAAAAATCACATTAAATCAACCCTACAAATATTATAACCAAAATATTAAGTCTTAAATATAAGTTTCTTTGACTTTCAACTTACCCTATAACACATTACTACACTGATGACGGATAAAAAAAAATTTCACATTAATATTTAACATGAAAGAAATCTATGATATTAGTAAAAAGATGATATTGAGTCAATAAAGTACTCATTCAAGTTAATGATGTCCTAATAAAAATAGGTAACGAACGAAATGAGGGGAAAAAATATAGATTTGAGAGAAAATAGCATAAAAAATCTTAAAATCTTACACTTTAAGTGAAATTTAAATTTCTTTAATTTTAAGAAATTAAATTATTCTCATAAGTTTTTCTATCATTTTATTTTTCTTTTAAATTTTCTCTTCAAACAACATGTTCTTTTAAGTTTTTTATAAAAATAAATAACTATAATTTTAATTTAAGTACAAGCTAGGAAAACATAAAATTAATGTAATAAATCAATCACTTATTTAAACAAATAAAAATTATTTTTAATTGATGATATTTTATAGGAAAAAAAATTGTATAGTGCAAAAAAAAAAAGGGTAGATTAGTTCTTATATATAGAGCTAATATTCCCTCAAATATTCTTCTGTTAAAAGCATTTGCTGTAATATAGAGGAGGATAATATATTCTTTAGTTTTAAAAACTTTATTGCTTTCCATCTTGAAATTAAAATATATACTTCAATATATAGGTGGATGTAATTTTTCCGTGATGGTTCACAACAAAATTTTAAAGTGGTTCTTTTCACTTTTTTATCTTTAACTTTCTTTGTATAACTAATTAATTGTTTAGAATCCTAATAAAAAGTTTAGGATCTTAAAAAAACTATACTCTAATGTTCTTTCGAAGTGATATTTATTTATTTCCACGTTGAATCTTTCGTGGTTTAAATAATAATTACAAGTTCATACTGAATATACGACTATAGTAAATATTTAGAAACAATACTCAAAATAAATGTATTAGTCTCGAAGAGGATAATTTCTTGTAGAAAATAAAATTTGACAACATTTTTCTCTATATGATTACTTACTCTAATTTTATTACATCACATCAAGTAATATTCAACTTCGTAGTTTTTTTTTCATCTTGTTATCTATTTTATCAAAATGGGTAATTATTTCTCTTATGGAAGATGTTTTAATAATGTCGAAATGTGAAAAAGCTCTTAGGTACGTAATTTTCGGAGGAAAACCATTATAGAAACAAGACAGATTTAAATAAGGAATTAAAGAACTTTCAGATGGCATCTACTTTCTTTCTATGCCAATACATACCAACGTGTTTCCTATATTCAATTCAAGAGACTTGACAACAACATACATAATTGTCCCCTGTCTGTTCCGTAGCTTACCATAGAGCAGAATGTAAGAGACTGTGACCAAAAAATGGAGTTAAAAACTAATAAGCTAACAAAAAACAACACTACTGACACTTCCAGAACAAGACGGCAACAATGTAATGTCAAAAACAGAAAACATCCAAAGAAAATCCTAGTAAAAATTGAATGCATGAAACCAAGTCTTCTTGCATTCTACCTATCTTCAATCCAATTCTAGATCTTAAGCTGACAAATTGCATCTTTAACTGCTTTAGGCCAGTTTTGTGGTTTTTAAACAAATTAGTAGAGCTCAGAATAAATCGTATTACACCTCAAACTTTCATATATTTCATAACTTGACCATTCAATATTCAAGAGACAGGGACTGCTCCATGCTACATAGCAATCCTATCACTATGAACCCATCACCTATTCACTACAATAAAAGTTCTAAAAGACCACAGAAAAAGAACATTTTTCCAAAGTTCCATATGACTGGAGCTTCACAATTCGTTTCAAAAAACGTCCACCTATTCACACTACAATAAAAAATCTAAAAAAACTGTAGCAAGAGAAGCAACCTAATAATCTCACTACAAAAATGTTCCATTTGATTGATGATTCACATGTTTCAGCAATTACTTAGTGTGAAGATCTCCTCAAGGAAACCCAAATTAGTAATAACTTAGCGTCACAAGGAACCAAACCAATAATATATATCATTTACTCCATAACCATAGCATTATCCATGAACACGATGCCAAATGAAAGTCAGCCTTTCACTGTATTTAGTCCCTAGTCTAGTCTTCCAGTAAATTCAATAATAAGCATAAAGTTCACCATAAAAAGGCTGCTTATGTATGGATATCAATAAATACTTGAAGGATCCCAGCCAATCAAAAGAACTCCAAAATATGGTAAAACTCAGTTCAGATCACTATTGGCTCCTAATAATGAAAGTGAACTGCAGCAAACTCTCCAAAGGCATCCATTAGAACCACAATGAGCCTCAATATGCATATTCAAATATCAAACCCTGTCTATCACTTGATAAAAAGATAAATCCATCGTGACTAAGTATTTTTCTTCCAATAGTCCTTTAAACTTTCCGATCATCAAAGTTATATTTGACGAGTCAGATTTATATTGTTCATTCAACAAAGCATCCTCAAATACAAGTCCCTGATCTCATCATACCTAAGTTGTTCAAGAAAAACTAGCCCATTCCATATAATCTTATTAATACCTTACTCCAGGACCTGAAAAAGACAACCTACCCGACAATCATTAAAAAATTTAGTCTATACCACCTATGACCAAATCGATATAGATATTTAAAGAAACAAACCAGATGGCAAAGGAGTAAGAGAAGACTGTAAAATAAATATGCAACTTCAGAATTGCATGCTCAAGTAGCAAGCTTATATTTGAAGATGTCTGTCCCACAATTCCAGATGCACCTAAACAAGAATACAGGCCAACAAAGTATTAGAAGAGAATTCACTGCAGCAAATTGGAATGTAAAATTCTACAAAATAATCTTTACCAAATGATTCGTCACATTAATAATAGTATCCATGTCCATGTGAGCCATCACCCCCATAATAAGATGAATATGAACCTCTACCGTACTGTAACGTGAAAAGAAAAATTTGTAAATAATATTACAATTAAATTATATGAACAATAAAAATAGGTTAGACAATGTTAACTAACATCGGAAGCATAGTAGTCAGGCGGGTACTGTCCGCTGCCAGACCCAAAAGAATCTACAAAAAAGAGTTTAAGAAAAAGGTTGTCAAGAATATAATCCACCGTATCGAGCAATTGATTAAGAATAAAAAGAGAGTAAAGGTATCGACCATGGTGACGAGTTCCATGAAATATAGGAGGATCTGCATAATCCAAACGGGGACGAAGTCTATTAGGCCCCATGTAATCAGGTTCAGGGTCCTTGAACACGAATACAATCAATTCGAATTAATTAGTATCTTCCAGTTGTGAATGGAATTAACAAAAAGATAGTAAATACAACTACATTAAAAAAAATAATAATAATAAAAAATGATAAAAAAAAAATCTTACAGTCATATAAAACGGACGTTTCATTCCATGCATATTGTCATCATATAGATAAGGATCATCAAAATGTCTTCCCATAAAAGGCATGTCAAATTGTCCAACAGGGGAGTAGGTCCTCCTTGGAGGAATAGGCTCACTGGGACCTCCATCAGGCATACCATACCATGCTCTGTCATGATAAGGTCTAGTCGGTCCAGCAAATGGAGCACCTCGGGTACCAGCATAATGTCCACCCCTCACAGCTCCTGATTTACAACATAGTAAAATATTAATATCACTCAAACCTTCACGCCAAAGCATGAAAAAATAAACCTGAACTAAAATTATAGCACGATCTCTATAAATAACCTTGTGGACCAAATTGCCTTTGACGGAAATCTGTATGCATATTAAAATCAACGTCATCCCGAAATCCCATTCTTCCAATTTGACTGTGTCCACCGTGATAGAAACTCTTATCCCTGTTGAAATTTCCCCTGTTGTTGAAGGGCTGCCTTCCTCGTCCAAACCCCCTCCCTCTAGTAGGGACTGCGATTATATAATTTTAATACCGGATTCAACAAAATAACTTAGGTTCCAAGTTAATTGTCAGAAAAACTTAAATTACCTGGTCTTGAAAAGGCTGCACTCCTAGCATGACCAATTCGGAACCCACCACACATACCACCTTTGACAGCCTGTGTTTTAGGTAGAGGGTTTGAAAGTCTAGCTCTCACTTTTATCTGAAAAGCATTGCAAAATTGAGTATTCTTCACCAGATGCAAAATAAAGTCAAAATAAAAAGAAAAATAAAAGTAGGATGTTAGATGGGTGTAAGAGCAGAAATTAAGCCCGTAATAATGATATTAATACATTCATGAAGATTAATCTGAGTCGGCAAGGGGGAGAGGGAGTGAAGGAGTTAAATGAACATTGACATCAAACTCTCAAATTAACTTACAGAATCACACAACTTTACAATTCTAGGTTGTAAAATGGGTTTAACTTGCTCTTAAACTTATTAATCTTTTCTTGGTAGATGAGTAGACTTGTTCCAACAAGCCAAACTCACATAATTTCAAGTACCGCACAGGAGTCAACAAACCCATTTGTTATCATTAATATCTGCCATAAATTTCCTAGATTAGAAGTACTTTTATTGCCTCACAGACCCAGTTTGTTACTCGTGACCTAGATTGCTTGTTGCCCAAATAAATCTGTGTTAGAAACCAAGCTGCACATTTGTAACCCTCAATTTAACACAAAGTCTTTCACAAAATTAGCAATTTATCCTGTAAATCATGGCCAAACAATTTGTCTATGCAAATTTTTAGGTGACAATCCGTGTCATGACCCTTGAACCCAGCAACACATTCAAATGTTTTTTCAATACCTGTTCCATTATCAATCTATAAACCGTTGTTATAACACTTATATCTGTATGCAGATCAGTTTATGTATTTGGTTCAACGCTTTAAATGCTAAAACTTGAGCAAGGTATCGGTATGTTTCAAAATAAAAATATAAAACTTGTGAATGAAACACAATAAAGTTTTTGGAGTGTTTTACTAAAGGCTCAGAACAAAGAATGAAAAATATAAGATTTATTTCCTCTCCAAAAGCCGAGAAAGGAAAACACGAACATATTAAGGTCTATTAAAGATGTAGAAGGGAAACTTGTGACCCCAAATATGAGAGATGATAAGAGTTATTATATGAAGCACCAACTCCTACACCAGAGCATAGCTAATGTCCAAAATAAAGGATATGGTGATATGTAGTGTGTGTGTGTGTGGGTGTGTGTGTGTGCGGAGGTGGAGGGCGGATGGGTATGCATGTATACATAATATGACAAAAATATCAATTAATAATTAAGATTTATATAATTCACAGTGTAAAAACAAATCTGCTAGTTTACCTATAATAACGACCCTCACAAATTCTAATTAAGAAACATATATCTGAATAGAGAGAAAGGAAAACAAGGATAAATCTTGCATTATTTAGAATAAAAGTTATTTTCTTTTAATTTCTTCTTTTTTTATGATAAAAGTGTCTAGGAAGATTTAGTCAAAAATAGGTGTCAGCTCACATTCTTTACTCATGTTCAAGTTGTGTCGAGAAAATGTCTAAATTGCGTTGAAAAGGTATCTATGCTGAAAAAAAAAAATTGGAACACAGTTCAGCAGTTTTGGGCACAAGACAAATGCATATCCGATAAGTGTGTGTCCAAAAAAGTATCAAACACAACAACTTTCGGCACACTCCTGTAGAATTTGGATAGGAGAGAGATAAAAAATAAAAAATAAAATAAAAAACAATAAGATGAGGACAATGGTAAAACTGTGCATTCGGAACTATGGCACCTCTACTGAAGTTTGGAAATGTAAAGGAGAACAAGGTAACATTTAGCTCACAAACCTATTTAAGAGACTTGAGAGTGAAGATAGAAAGAATGATTAAAAGATAAATCATGTATTGGTTGATTATATTTATGAGGATCCTTGCATTAGAGACGGTCAAAAAAGATACAAGCAACCTAAACATGGGTGACAGGTAGGTAAAAGGAAAAAGATAAATTATCCTATTTTAACAAGCTTACCAATTCAAATAAATTAAACAATTATGACACTTAACCTCAAGCTGGAGTATATAAATTGTATGTATCAAGTTTAGAACATAGAAATTGAATTTGAGGTCTCAAGAACTTAGTCAAAATATTTGCAAACTAATAGTTGAGTTGACAAATTACAAGCAAATTTTCTTGGACAACTCTTTTTAACAAAATGACTATCAATTTCTATGTGTTCGGTTATCTCAAAAATTATAAGATTGGAAGCAATGTGAATGGCTGCCCAGTTATCATAATACATGCTCATTGTTGAATTTCATACAATCTTAGCTCCTAAAGGAATTGTTTTATCCCCGCGAGTTCATAAATGAGTGATGCCATCACTCTATACTCAATTTTGGCACTAAAATGAGCAACAACATTTTGTTTCTTGTTTTTTCAAGAAAAAATATTGCCTCCAATGAAAACACAATATCTAGCAGAGGAACACCTATCTATAGGAGTTTGTACCCAATCAACATCCCAATACTCAACCAACTGGGTATCTCCCATATCTTAATTTAGCAATCCTTGGTTTGGAGCCTTTGTAAGGTATCTAAGGATGTGAATAACCTCACTCCAATGATCAAGACGAGGGACCTACATAAGCTGACAAACCACTCCAACTACAAAAGACAAGCCATGTCTTATAATAGTGAACGGGACAAGTAAGACTTGTTATGCCGAACTAACATCTTGAAGTGAAGAGAAAGAAAGGAATTTCTTGTAGAGATGCGATGATTTTTAGTTTATGAAGAATGACACCAAGAATAGTCTAAGAAAATTGTTAGGATATAGGATGATAGGATAGATTGGGTTTAGGATAGAAGGCAGGAAGTGGCTGAGCCGAATGGTAGGAGGCAAGGGGGAAGCGAGTCTAGCCGAACGGTAGTAGGCAGGGGAGAACCAAATGCTTAAAGGCAGTAGGTTGTGTGAGTCGCACTGGTGAGCCGAACGGTAGAAAGGAAGGGAACCGAACAGTAGAAAGGGGGAATCGAGGGACAGACGATAGGGGAATAGGAGTGAAGGAACCGAACGATATCTACACTAAGACCGAACGGTAGAGGATGAATAAAATGCGAGAAAGTTTGTTAGGTTGTTAGTGGGAGAGAGAGTATAAATAAACCTTTTGTGATTTTGTTGAGTAGCTAGCCATTTACTTTGTGTAAACAGGTCTTGGACCTTGTTGAGGGGGACTAGACTCCCGAATCGTTATTGTATTTCGTTATACGTTATAGTGAATACATACAATTCCTTTGTTCTCTCTGATTTGATTGCCTTTGCATGAGTGGGTGTTGTGAGAAAGTTAGGCTTCTAACTCAGAAAGCTAACAAAAACACATTTGATAACTCTTGTAGAGTTTGTCCAACCCCAAGAACACATCATGAACAACACACACACACAAAGAAATAGGAGAAACATGAAATAAAGGTTCATCAAGAAATAGAATAGTATAGGGCCTGTGATTGTTAAGAAAGGAAGGGGGTATTCTATTTATGAGGAAGCAAGCAGTAATTAAGAATAACATCACCTCAGTGATGAACTGGCATATTAGTACCAATCAACAAGGTACAAGAAATTTCAACCAAGTGTCTACTTTCTTTGTATATCAAGTGGACTAATGTAAAATATTATATGAACTTAAAAGAGTAGAAAAGTAAAAAAAAAAAGTATTCTTTAGCATTATCACCACTCAATTTTGATAAGTTGGCCAAACTACTTTTTTATTGCATTAAGGAAAGATACTAAAGACAATGGTTTAGATTGATCTTAAGGATAACCAAAGCAATCATGCAAAAGTTTATATGGGGATACAAAACATAATGCAGGGGATCTAGAGCCAAAAAAGTTAGCCAACTCATACTATACTAAAATGGAAGAAAACGAGTATTACCAAAAATATTATCAAAGGCACCTAAATCAAGTATGCATGGACTTTGAATTTTCACAATTTGAGAAATGCAAGTTGTTGACAGATCAGACTAAGTGGAAAATTCTATTTGGCTGCTAGATTTTAATCTTAACTATATTCATGTTACTCTTCATTAGAAAACTTGAATTCAATCTACTCATATTTGAGACATCGGTTGTCTTGTCAAGGAAGCCATGTAAAGAGAAATAGTTTTCTTAAGTACGGCCCATTCCCTTTCTAATACTATATCATACATGACCACTTCGTCCTCGTCTATTTCCACAGTTCCACTTTCGCAAGTAGACACCATGGCAAATGATTCATCAAAATTATGAAGATTTTTGTCAACAAGGGTAGGCAAGGTTATCAAATTCCAAAGTCCACACGGACTCATGGAAGCTATGTAGACCCTCAAGAGTCTAAGTTATATGAAAAAAATAGATATAATACATACCAATTCAACATTCCACACCATAACTAATCAAAAATTCCATAATTATAAAATAACTGAGTTTAGTAATGCAAATGACTATTGTATAAGCTCAAACTACACCAAAAAGATAAGTCCATACAATTCCCAAACATAAGTTCTTGAGGTAATAACAATTAAATAACTAAACAGAAAAATGTCTTCTAGGTCTACGAAGTGAAGATGCCTCATCGCATCAAAAGAAGTTGAAATAGATCCACTTTTTGACATTTTAAAATCCTGAACAACTAACTGTGAAATAGAAAGAATAAGAAAATTTAAAAATAAAACAAAACTAAACACTAACTGAACAAATAAAAAAAAGGATGCAAAGAGGAACAAGACAATACCGTTAAACTGAACAACGAAACAAAACTGAACAAATTCTGCAACTAGAGAAGGAACTTAACACTTCAGAAACGAAGCACACAAACAGAGAAGAGGAGCGGTTGAAGGAGAGGTGCAATCGGAGAAGAGCTGCAATCAAAAAACATGCACGATGGTCTAAGAAGATGCAACATGGTGGCTAAGCATACGAGACACGGTGTTCTGAGAAGATGTGTGACACAGTAGTGGGAAAAGATGACTATTCAAGAAGATTGCGAATGTGAGAAAGAGTGTGAACATAAGAGTTTAAGAACGAAATTTGCCTTCATAATTTGAAACACTGCATTCCAAATGCAACACATGGCCAAAGGACATGATCCGTTCACATGATTCGTTCACATGACTGGTACATGAAAGCCTACTCCAAGTTTACCAAGTATGATCCAAGTTTAATCTAAGTCCACTAAAAAACAGATTTGCAAGCAAGTCAACTCAGACCAGGCGAATAAACTCTTAAATTCATGAGTTTATGGGTTGTCCCCGGAGTTCGATAACCATGAGTGGGAACACAAAACAATCATGTTGTTTGGTTAAGCAACTAAGAATTTTGGTCTTGAACATAATCAAAATATGGGTTCATGTCACGAATGATCATAATCATATAAAACTTATCCAACTTCTTAACCTCTTCTAAAGAATCAACTTATGAGAACAACTTCAACTCCTTAACAAATTGAACATTTGCGATAAAGGAAGTCATGTAGTGATTTTGCTTCAGAGATACCAATTTATGACCAAAATCATATAGGCATTAAATACCATTTGCAAAAAATACTTTTAGCCCTCTTCCAAAAAGAGTTACTAGCTTTGAATGCTCTAAGAGTTTCCAATATATTGGGTTCCATAGATTGTCATAACAGAGCAGAAAGCTGAAAATCTTATTCCCCTGGCCAACCTTGTCTAGTTAGTAGTATTTTGCAATCATCTTCTTCCTTGTGATCATAGAAACAGTGGCCAAAAACCAAAGTTTAACAAATGGAAGCCTAGATAGATGATTTTCACCATTAAGCTTTCCTAAAGTAATTGTGGGGAACCCATACAAGGAGTGGATAGGTCCAGATTCCATTTCATACCAGAGAAAGAGAAGACAAGGGTAAAAAAATAAACATTCAACGTGTTCAAGAGGACCTAACCACCAACCGAGAGTGAAAGGAGAAAAAGGCAGTTGGAATAGGGACTACAGAGGTCAGTGAAGGCAACAATGGTGGCACAATGCCATTCCCAAAAGGTGGCATGTGGACAGCATGCACCTAGGTGAGTCGTTCAAAGAGAATGCATGTGGTGGCACGTGAGGAGGAATTGTCCTTCGAGTTAGTTGGGTTCTGTATCACATAAAGAGATGATCCAAACTTGATGCTTGGTGGAGAGAACTACAGCAGCCTGCAATAGCGGCAGACAGCAATGGTGGACATGGGGTTTTGTGTTGCTTGACGAGACAAAAATGACCTTGTTTTTCTCAGAGCAGAAAGCAAGGGTAGCCATGACAGACAATCAATGCAAGATTGACCCACACCAACTTGAGAGTGAAAATAGAATGAATGCCTAAAAGAATCATCTTAACTTAGTCATATATTTATAAAAATACTTACATCAGAGATATTCAATAAAGATATGAGCAACTGAAACATGCGCCAGATAGATAATACAAAAACGAGAAGTTAACCTATTCTAACAAGCTAACTCACTCAAAAAGTTAAACAATTCTAACAAAGATTTTGAGATCTAAGAAGATGCAAATGAACGCATTGATTCCTAAAGATTTAAGAACAAGCAAGGTTGCCATGCTCGAGTTTACCAAAATTTGCAAGACTTCCATAGACTAGACTCAAACTCATAAGAATTTACTTAGTTTATCTCTCCTAGTTATTCTTTTAACATCAAAATTAGCTTTTAAGTTAACACTGAAAATCAAATCTTAAAAAATATCATAAACTAGTTCTTAATTTTATTTTTTTTACTTGGAAATATCTTTCAAGCTAAAAATCTTCTTGCGAAATAATTAAAAAAAATTAACTTTTGTTTAAGCAATTTATAAGAAAGTACGCAAATTAATTTAATTTACAAAAATTATTTTATTAATAAAATAATATTAAAATCACATAATTATAACTTTTAATTTTTAAAAATATCAATAAGATATTCAAACTATATATATATATATATATATAATACTAATAAAAAAATGTAAATACTGATTACAAATAATGAAAATTTTCTAATTCTTGTATATTGTTTAACAGTATTTTAAAAGAAATAAAGAATAAAAAATTCATTATAACTGAACATTAATTAAAAAAAAAAGGCAAAGAAATTAAAAAAATAAATAAAGCTTTTAGACCATTAGGTTTTCTAAATGCCAATTTTGTATGATGTAAACTTGACAAAAGTTTAAGTCGCCTCTATAAATGTTGCAAGAGTTAAGGCACACGTTTGATTCAGATTATTTCTAAGGAAATACCCCTTATTTTTCAAAAACTGTCTAAACAAATATTATTTCTCCAAAATAAATTGAACCAAACATGAACATAAACTCTTCTCGAGTTTTTAACACAAATTGAAACCTAAATTATTAAAAGCAAATTTCTTCCAACACACTACTTCCTTTCTCGTATATAAACAAAAAAAAAAAACTAACTTCACACATTAAGAAAACCAGTGAAGTACGTTAAATTTAACTAATTGCTTAATATTCTTCCTAAAATGTCTTTCCTCTAAAACAAAAAATAAATATTATGATGTTGGAACGAAAAGTCAAACATTATAAGTTAGGATATTTTAGGAAAAATATCATTACATGAAGTAAAAGTAGTTAAAATTTGCTTACATTTGAGAACAAGAAAAGTGATTTTTTTTGCCTACAAAATAAGATGGGAGGTAGTATAGTTTAAAAATAATGCAGTTGAAGTTGATATTCCCTATGTTCTAAAATCCGGCAAAGGGGAAACCACTGAAAAAAGAGTATAATTTTGTACGCATGTAAAATCAGGGTCAAGTAAAAAGCAATAGTGAATACCTTTGATGCCGCATCACCCATTTCTGATTTATTTACACCATCAACACAAGCTACAGCAGCTTCATGTGTAAAAAAATCAACAAATCCATAATCCTTCCTCTTAGCAGTAGACATATTCCGTGCTAAGACGATTCTTACAATTTCACCATAAGATTTAAATAGCTCCCTCACATGATCTTCGTCCCAGTGTGGAGGGAGACCATTAATAAACACAGACTTCACCTGTGCCATTATCTCTGGGTCAGGTTCACGCATGGGTTCAGCAAAGGCTACCTTGGCAGTTCGTTCAGCATGGCCAAAGACAACATCAGGCTTTTGAAGCCTCTTATATGCAAGCATGGCATCTGCATGACAAGAGAACTCTACAAATGCAAAGCCCCGGCTCAAGCCCTCATGTTGAACATCTGGGACAAGCGTAATGTTTTCAACCCCTTCAATACCATAGTCCTTCAGCTTCTGTTTAATCTGCCACCCATATGTTAAGAAATAAGTTGACACACCAGGGAAGTAAACACTTGCAACAGAAAAAACATGTCTAAACTTACAGCTTCTTTTGTCCAAGTATTGCAAATATTTCCCAAGAATAATGTGTCATTATCCTCACTAGGTGCAGTGCCACACCGTTTACCACGTATCTGTAAACAATGGGAGGTAAAACCATAGCACAAAAGAAAGAAAAGATTGTAAAGTCAAAGAAATAAACAATCAGATATAACAAACATACAACAGGGTTCTTCATTTCAGACAAAGCTTTCTTAGCATGCTCCTTATTAGCAAACTTCACAAAAGCATAGCCCTTGTTTTTATTTGTTGAAGAATTTTTATGCAACCTGACTTCAAGTATCTCCCCCATCCTCTGGAAAACCTTTCTCAGATCTTCCTCTGTAGCATCACGATCCAACCCACCAACAAAAATCTCATGCTCTTTTTTAATCTTTCGCTGATTTGCTATGGCCTCCAACTCCCTATGCTCCTCCTCCAACGTCCCAATTTCATCTAGAGGTTCTTCTGGATCTTCTTCTGGATCTTCCTCCGGATCTTCTTCAGCAAGCTCCACCTCCCCTTGTCCTCGAAGATCTAACTTTTTACCACTCTTGGGTCCTTCACCATCATCTTTAATGGGATTAGCATCTTCTGTTTGCACCTGGGCTTTCACTTCTACACCAAGCGACTCAGTGTTCTCTTCATGTCCAAAAAGGTTTGTTTCCTCTCCCTCTGCTTTCGCTGGATCCTGCTCTTTCAACTTCCCTTTTTCTACTTCCTGTTCTTTCAATTGAACCTTTACTTTATGTCCTTCTTGTTCTATCGTCTCTTCTTTACCTTGCTCTCCTTCCCGTTCTAACAATTCCTCCTTACCTTTCTCTCCTTCATGTTCTTTCAACTCTTCCTTACCTTCCTCTCCATCGGGTCCTTTCAACTCTTCTTTTTCTTTCTCCCCATCAAGTTCTTTCAACTCTTCCATTCCTTTGTCTCCTTCCAGTTCTTTCAACTCTTCCTCTCCTTTGTCCCCTTCATGCACTTTCACCTCTTCCTTCCCCCCATCTCCTTCCTGTTCTTTCAACTTCTCCTTTCCTTTGTCCCCCTCTTGATCTTTGAACACTTCCTTTGCTTTCTCTCCCTCCTTTTCACCAGTACAATCTTCATTATCTGCAGATATATTGAGGTCCATAATGGGCCGCCGTAGTCGCTGAAAAGAAACAGAAACATCCTGTGAAGCAGTTACTTCAACTTCCATTATGTCATTCCCCTTTTCAACAACAGCTTCATCCACTTCCATCCACTTCTGTTCCTTCTCTTCAGAAAACCCGACATCTTGTTCCCCCTCTTTCTCAACCTCAATACTATTTGCATCAACAACTGCAACATCCTCCACTTTCTCTGC
This sequence comes from Vigna umbellata, assembly GCF_029865625.1. Lineage (NCBI taxonomy): Eukaryota > Viridiplantae > Streptophyta > Magnoliopsida > Fabales > Fabaceae > Vigna > Vigna umbellata. The sequence goes on along the minus strand of NC_142165.1, from coordinate 86,801,967 downwards.
AGCCTCGGTTTTGTCTTCAATAGGAGTTTCATCAGCTACTGCCTCACGTTGTTCTTCCGAATTCGGAATATCAATTGCTTTAGCTCTAGGTCTCCCTGGAGCCTTTCTTTTTGAAGTTTTTGTACTGCTACCACTAGCTACCGGTTTCTGCTCCACTGTCATGAATTTCACCCAGGGATAAGGTTAAGAAAATAGCACTGAAAAATAATCAACAGTCTCAAACAAAGACAACCCTAAAAGAAATAAATAATTAGAAATTACAGCAAAGCCATAAAAGAAAACATGAATTCCCCAATTACTACGTCATAGTTGAAACAAACATGAAATCATGATCATAGGGGTTTCAGTCTAAGTCTTGCTTTTCTTTCCTCTCATACTAAGCTTCGGAAACAGAAAAGAAAAAAAAAAAAGGCTTACCAGTAGATTGATCGGTTTTGGAATCGGGTGCGGGTGAGACCTCTTTCTTCTTTGTGCTTCTGGTTTTGGTGGCGGGTGTGCGCTTCGCCGCAGGGGATTTCCTCGGCGGTGGCGTCTTCTTGGGGGTTGCTGATTTGGAAGCAGGATCAGCATTTCGTGTTCTCATGGTCGAAATAATTCAATAATGAATCAATCGTCGTTGATCCAATGAACGAGAACTAAACCTACGTAACCCGAACTGAAGTGAAGCACCAGTTTCCAATGCTTCAAAATGACGAGAATTTCCTTTTATAATCTTGCTGCTTAAATTTTGCTTATTATTATAGGTCGGTCTAGTAATTTTAATGTTTTATTTTTAATTTTTCTTAACACTGTGTGTGTCGATTTACTTTTACGTAGTCTTAATTAATATTGGTATTTCTGTCCATTAGTAGAAAAACATAAATATTATCGCGATTGTGTGATTGTATTCTTATTAGACTTGATTTTCTAAATTTATTATAATTATACTATAGTAATTTTGTGATTGGAAAATATTGAAGATGATACTAGTGTTTAAACATTTATTTTAGTGTTTATCTTAAATTGAGGTGTAATATAAGTATTTCAAAATCTTGAGAGTGAATAGGTTATTTAAACGACTTGGTTAATGTATAATAACGAATTAAGAGTTCTTTAACTTTGAATTTAGTGATTTTTTTTTAAGACATTTAGGTCAATGAAAGACAATTCATCTTGATCAAGGGTTCTATGAATTTGTTTTTTTTTTTCGTTAGAGGATATGAAAAGAATTTTGGTTGTTGGTACATAGAATTTATTTCTCGGTATTCTTTGTGTTTTTGTTTGGATAAAAGACTTTGTCCATATATCTATGAAACTCACGAAAAACTCTATGTTGAGTTCGTATTCATAGTCTTCCTTTGAAGTATTTGACTGTCGAAAGTTATTTTCTCAATAGCTCATGGAATTGACACACCCTTATTTTTAAATGATTATACCATGAATAAGTCTTGAGGTTTCTTTTCCATGTCTTAGTTGATATTGATTTGTTATATGATTTTCCTTATCAAATTTTGGTGGAAAGACCAAAATTTGTGTTTATTGTTAATGTGTAATACGAGAATTTGTCTTTATTATGTTCAAATTGTAAAATGATTTATCTAATTGTAGACTGTTACAACAAGATAACAACATTTTTAGTAGGAAAGAAACAATTGGCACAAAAGTACAACATTATCATCCTAAGATGATTGGTGTACAAGAGAGGTGTATAAGAGACTAAGGGTTCTCTAGCTTCGGATTCAGTGATTCCTTCGATGGCACAACCTTTGAAGCCTATGGAGTAGCCTAAAGTAGAGGCTACGATAGAGCTTGTGGTGGATCTTATGGTAGAGACTATGGTGGAGTTTGTGGTGGAGGCTACTGTGGAGCCTGTGGTTCAACATATTATGGTGCAATATGTTATAGAGTCGCCTACTGCTTAGTCACAGCCTAAGAAAGCAGTGGTTAATCATGATAATACCTATGTTGCAAATGAATCTTCTTTTGTTAATAAACTAGATGTTTCTATAGGTGGTGCTTATAGAGTTTGATTCCTTGACTGATATGCATTCTCAAGAGAATGTCACTCTCATTGTTAGTAGTTTGAGGGGTTTACAATGACTAAATTCACTTAATATTTTTGAGGTAGTTCCTAATTCTTTGACATACGAGGAAACTCATTTGGCGGAGAAACTAAAATTAGCTTTCAAATGTGTCAATATGCTTGATAAGAGGGGAGATTCTAATATTGAAGAGAATGATTAACTAATTCAAACTACTAGGAAATTTGATACGGATAAACCAAGGAAACTAAATCTTCCAAAGTAAGGAATTTTACAAAAACACTAATTATTTTTTTAGGCCTTTTTTTTTAATGTGAAAGGGTTTACTAATGATAAATTTATTAATATATTATTTGTTATAGGCATATGGTATTCAAAGATTGGAATATTATGTGTGAAGGAGGAAATCATAAGGAACAATATAAGTGGATTCCATTTATTTATTTTATTTTATAGTTTTTTTTCATAATAGGTATTATTTACTTGTGTGTATAGTGTAATTTTATTATGTATTTGGTGTGTCTATCTATGTTTTTTCTTTTTATTTCTTTTAATAAAATCTTCATGTAATGACAGTAATGTTTAACATAAATTTATCAAGAATAATACAACTCTTTCTGAAATGTCAATTATTATAAAATTTGTTTTACTTTTCTCCCTATTATCTCATTTAGTGTTATATGACATGAAAATTAAATAACTTAAAAAATAACATTTACATTTATCAATAAATCATTTTTCTTTTTATCATAAATTAATTTAAGGAAAAAAATTTCATCTATTTGCCAAAAAAAAAAATATGATTTAATTGATTTTCATCCTAGACTTTATCTTTTATTATAACAAGATCATTCATAATATTGTTGTATCTATGGTTGCAACAACCTCCACCAATGCCACTAGTGGGTCTTCTAAATTTTTTTATACATGTAACTTTGTTTAATGTTGCCACACATAAAATAACAAATGGCATTAGTTAAGGTACTATGTACTACACACGTAACAATATTAGTGGAGATACAAATTAATTCGATGTGTATTGTAACTGATTTAATTTGTGGTGTCATCCTCACGAGATGTTTCGGCCAGACAATGACAGTTTTCAATGCTTGTGATATAATAACAACCTCTGATGTTGGTATAGGAATTAAAACATCAGTATAAAATACAGTCTCCACCATAACCTTCACCAAATGAGAGGGGAGACACTCACCATGAAACATTGTGGAACCTTCAAAGCACTTCCCGTGGGCCATTAATTGGGGAAGATACATAATCAATCAATGTTACAACTCACATTGGTAACCAAAGCCAATGTCAACCTACATTTAAGGTGTAGCGTAACAAATCCCTTTAGTGTTGACTTTAACTCTGAGAGAAATATCAAGTTGTACTACAATGGGGAGCTTTTGCAAGAATGGTAAGCTTTATAATCACTTGTTAAATGATTTCACCATCGCTTGCTGCTTTTGTCTCATCTCTTGCCACTTTTCTCTTATTTGCTCTAATCTCCTCCCATAGTTGCTCTGCCAAGTCAACTTTTATTTTCTATAAGATTTCTTCCATAGGCGCATTAAAGGATAAATGTGATTGGTGTTGTGATGAGGCTCTAAAGTAACCTTGAATCCCCAAACCGTGTCTAGTAGTATGAACACATCTAAGGTGTCAAGGTCGTCCAATAACAATATTAAGAATATATTTTCGACCATGAGATTGAAACCACCCTAGGAGCTTTGCTTAACTATATAATCCTTCAAGAAGAAATCATATATAACTAGAACACTTTATATGAAAAAAAAAGTTTTAAATTAATCTATCCAAACACATTTACTTACAACAACTCAGCTACCCATTGTGATTCTTCAGAAGTCCATGTTCACGACTTTTTTAAATGGACCTGCTTCCATTTCTTATGGAAGGATGGTGGGGATGGAGGTTCAATTGAATGTCCACTACAATCTTCATTGCCAAAAACAGAACATGCTTTAATCTTTTCTTTAATTATCTTCTGCTCTAGTTTTTTATAACCGTTACAAGAAAGTAAGTGGGGAATGTCATTATATGCTTGGATGTCATGTTCTTTTTTCAAAACACCTTATAAATATTTAAATGAAATTTACTTAGTATTGTACATTATATGTAATAAAAAAATATAAGTGATGTTATTAACCTCTCATTTCTTACTTTCTCAAGTTTGTACAAACTTTTGCCAAGTTTTTTCATCATATTGTTAGGTAGAAACAAAGTCCCACATCAGATAAAATAAGAGATGGACATGAGTTTATATACACATAAGATACCTCTATTCGTAAGAGACCTTTTGGAGTGGTATCAAAACCAAATCCGTGAGAGTTTGACCCAAAGCGGACAATATCTTAACAGTGTGGAGATATATGTGTGTATGTGGTGAACCTCCCTACAAATTTGTTGGGTCTATAAAGGAGGGGGTTCACCAGGGAAACACAAACACCAATGACATCTGAGCCTAACCATATAAGGTATTGACACCACTCTTTACCCAAAACCTTAAGGCAATGAGTTAATGGGTCTTTCACCTTTATATAGTGCTCTACTTTCTCATTTCTATCCAATGTGGAACTTAGAGTCACACTTGGATTCCCAACAATCTCCCCCTCAAGGGTGAGTCCCTTCCACATAGGTACACTCCCCCTCTAGCGGAAGCATTCCCAACCATGAGTAGTCCTTTCTAACCGTCATTCATCTTAACGGGACTTGCTTACCTGAATACTCTTTGCTAGAAAGACACAAACACCAATGACATCTGAGCCTAACCATATAATGGATTGACACTACTCTTTACCCAAAACCTTAAGGCAATTGGTTAATGTGTCTTTCACCTTTATATAGTGCTCTACTTTCTCATTTCTATCCAATGTGAGACTTAGACTCACACTTGGATTCCCAACACATACTTGTTACAAGGACTTTTACCTTTTCTTGTATTACATAAATTATTGTTGATTTTGATTTAAATTGATGCCACTTGATTGAAATTGATGACAAAACCTTCAATTTCAACATCCTCACATTAGATATATTAAAAGCCATATGCAAATATAAGGAAAAATATAAACATTAATACATTTACTTAAAGAAATATACAATATTACCAAGATAACATTCCAAATGGTGTTTCTCTCCTGCTTGGTAACATAATCCCGAGATAGAGTAAAGATAGATATTTTCTCATGAACAACTACTCTAAGATAGGTGCTAAGAGTTTTTGCATTTAGCCTAGTGGCTCTACGAGTGTTCACATCAATATTCACCGATGTCCTCTCATTACTAGCTAACCTTTTAGTAAGAACCTTTAATCTAGTAGCTCATATGTTAGATCTCTTGAGAGGACCTTCATCATCATCCATATTCCAGTTTTGAAATTAAAATGACAAACATTAAATATAACAAAGGTGATATATATAATTAATAACATTAAAAATTCACATAAATTCACACACACACATATATTCCTTCATCATGATCTTTTTGAGTTGCATGCACATCATCCATGATATAATCACAATATTTATCAATCATTGTTGGACTGTTTTCTATTGTGTAGCACAACACGCATGTTCTCAAATGCAGAATTAGTGACATATAAGACTTATGAAGCTTGATATGCCATAATAAATGTTTCATCTTCATACCCTACCTTTCAAAAGTAAACTAATCTCATTCCCAATTCATTAACTTTCACAACCAGTTTTGTTGTCAACCTTTTTGCCTTTAAAAACGTGTATAATTTTTTTGGCATAACTAACTTCTCAAATCTGCTTTATGACATCGTAATAGGACATGGATACCACAATTGGATTTTGAACTTTTAAAGTCTAGAATTGCAATGACTCTTTGTCCAAAGTAACTCCGCTATTATGCATAATTCCTTTATTATCTTGAGACTTTGTATAAAACAAAGTTCCATTAATTTCATTCAGAGCAACATAAAACATTAAACTTTAATCCATTTGCAAATTAGGTTAATGTTTCAAAAGCAGACGAATGCTTCATGGTTTCTTCTTTAAACCAAGTCATGGAAGTTTTTTTATGTTCCATTAAACACCGCGTTTTAATTTTATACGCTGGCGTAAGAAACATCGTTATTCATCATCGTGGTATGTCCTTTTTGTTGTAAAATATTATTATTTTATTGCAATTGAAAGTTGTGCAACGTTAATATTTTATTAACAACAGTCAAATCTTTAAGTGCATGAAACGGTCAAATTTTATGGGTTGAAACAGTCAACTTATCTGTTTTAATTTATTTTATTTATTTTATTCTTTCCTAGCTCTATAAATGGAGAGTACTTTCCCATTCTAAATAACCTGAGTCTTTCTCATTCTCTTCTCTTCCTAGCTTCATTTTTATTTTTCTTCTACAAAATATCTTGGGTATAAACTCTATTAAAGTAGAGTTTCTTGCTAGTTCTGTGATCCTCGAATACTTTTGAGAAGTTCCTGTTGTATCCTGGGGACTTGCGCAACACAATGCGGATAAGTCCTTAAGGACAGTGATTTACACGCCTCAGGAAATTGCAGTATGAGATTTTGTAAGCACTTTTTACTACAATCTTAAGGACTTATGTTTTAATCTCTTACTTTCAAAAGAAAAAAAGGTACGAGAAACTTATCTTTACTTTATTGTTTTATTGTATGATGAATTTGGAGATATGTTTGATTTTCTTTCAAAGCATGAAAAACTTATTTTTAATATTTTATTTGATTATGTGATGAATGTTGATATATTCTTATATTGTTATTTTTCAATTAATTATTTGGATGATTATTAAAAGTTTGAATGCTTAAAATCCATGGTTGGATATTTGTGATATGATAAAGTGGTTATAATTTTGGTAAGTTTAGTACGTTCGAAATCATCAATATTAGTTACCATTTTTGTTGGGTTTATGATTCTGTTATACATGGCATTGATTCCTTTTATTTCATGTATAATTTTTTTAATATTAAAGAGAGAAACGGTTGTTTAGTGACAGCCGCAGGCAATGGAGTGAACCTTAAATTACAGTGGAGAGAGAAGATTTTTCCATTGAATTATAATTAGGAATAAAGTAAGAATTAGGGTTTTTCTTTTAATATTAATTAAATTATTTTTGGGGGTTGTTTGAATAATTGGTGATAATTTTAATATTGTCTGTAATCAACAAAAAAAAAAATTAAATTGTTCGAGGATCATGGGTAAATGTGGTGGCAGTGAGATTAAGGAACAATTTATGCTTAAAGTATTCTGGAGAAAAAAATAAATAAATAGGAACCCTAATTTTTTATCCCCTTTTCCCAGTCTCGGGCAATTTTTTTTTCTCTCTCGCGCACCAACCCTTAAGTGCCCTCCACCTTTCCTTTTTGCGAAACTCCACCTTTCCTTTTCCTTGTTCTGGACTCGCAAAGGCGCAAATTTTGTTGTGCACTGAGGTTGATTCTCAGGGTTCTTCGTCGCGCCACCCAGGGAGGGTTTTCTTCTCCTCTTTCGCCATGGTTTGAGCTCATAAAGCAGGGAAGCTTCATTCCCTTTTCTCTTTGTCTCACGCTAAACCAATAACTCAAGCAATGGGAGTTGCGGCGTGCACGGGAAAGTTCTTTCCCTTACTCTTATGGGTTCAAGGCTCGAATCAAAATAGGGAACTTCCCTCTCTTCTTCTCTGATTCCAGCGATTTCTCTTTGGGAGTGGAGATCAGGTTTGGTGGCTCAGGCGCGGTGTTTCCGTGACGTGTGGGTTCGCTCTCTGGCGTCTCTGTGGCGGCGAAGGTCTCTGCTTGTTGGCATTCTCGTGGTGGAGCATGGCGTTCACGTTAGGGTTTCGATTCGGGGATTTTGAGGTTTCTAATTTTGTGATTTTGGGTTGAGTCACGAGGAAGGAGACTACTGCGTTTTGGGGATTTCTGATCATGGTCAAGAATTTTCTTTTAGGTGTTTTATTCTTGTTTTTCAATTTGCATTTTGAGAAGTTCCATTCTTGTTTCCCAGTTTACTTTTTGAGTGTCAAAATTCTGGTGTGGGAAATCTTGTGCTCTTGATCTAGTCGCGTTTCATTTGGAGATTTTTGGGACTTTCTATTCTTGTTTTTCGATCTTGAGATGTGGGGGTTGTTCTGACCTTCGTTTTGGATTCTCACGGTGGTTGCGATGGCGGTGACAACCGTTTCGTGGTGGTTGTCAGCGGAGTTACTCTTTTTTGACCGTGAGATTTGTCGTGGTGGCTCCGACATCGTCGGACTGTGTTTGGTCAGTTTGGACCTCTTTGGGCTGCAGGCCAGAGTTTGACCCGGTGTCTGTGATTAGTTCAGTTTGAACTACTTAAACTGCAAACCCAAACTTCGGACTATTTCTAGGCCAGTTGGGTGCAGGTCGGAGAACTCATAATATTGTTTTAATTAATAATAATCAATTGTAAATGAAAAATAGAATTAAGTAATTATTGAAATTAATTAATGAAATTAAATTATAAAGAGAGATGAAAGTATTAATTTATAATTATAATTATGGGAACAAAGTTATTACTATTTATTTAGTAATTAATTGGAAATCAAATTAATTTATTGAAAGAGAAATTAATTTGATTTAAAAAGGAAGTTGATGGGATTTTAATTAATTGAGAATTTGATTTTAATGATGATTATGATCTATTATTTTGGAATGACATTTATTTATTGTTGGTTATCTATTGTTTGAGTAGAACCTATTGAGCATATTTTATTCTTAGAATGAGACTTTAGATAACTATAATGTCGGATAGAGAATGAGAATGAAATTGTTGTTAGAAATAAAATATTTCTAAGATTTTAGGTCTTAGAATCATAAGAAAGGGAGATAGTATATTATTATCTCAAGAACAATATATTGAGAAACTTTTTAAGAAGTTTGAGTTTTATGACCTGACACAAATGAGTTTCCCTTATGATGCTAGTTCTAAATTAGTGAAAAATAAAAGACAGTCATTATCTCAGCTTCAGTATGCCCATATGATTGGGAGCTTACTGCACTTGGTGAGCTTTTATATACTTGATATTGCTTATGCAGTAGGTACACTGAGTAGGTATACTCAATATCCAGATCAGGAAAATTGGGATGCACTTGCTAGGCTTATGAGATACTTAAGAGGTTAAATGGATTATGCCATTAAATATCGTGGATTTCCCGTTGTACTAGAAGGGTACAATGATGATAACTGAATCTATGATTCAGATGAGACAAAATCCACTAATGGTTATGTATTCACACTTGGGGGTGGTGTGATTACATGGAGATCAGCCAGGCAAACAATTATTGTAAGATCAACAATGAATTTGAGATTGTTGCTCTTGAGATGACTGATAATGAGGCTGAGTGGTTGAAAAACTTCTTAGCGAACATTCCATTAGGAATGAAACCAACCCCGTCAGTATCGATACACCGTGATTGCTAATCGGCAATAGCTATAGCTAAAATCAAGAGTTTGGTGAAACAACCACTAAAGAGTGGAACTGTTTCTATTGATTATGTGAAGTCAGAATGGAATCTAGCAGATCCCCTGACAAAACCCTGGGAAGACAAATGTTATTAGAAACATCGAGGGGAATGAGACTTAAGCCACTTGCAAACAAACAAGTGATGGTAACCCAACCTTTGTGATTGGAGATCCCATGAACAAGGTTCATATGGGTAAAAACAAGTCACTTGTTAGTTCTGATAGCACTAAATTGATTTTAATCAATTTTGTCCCTTCCTATGGTGTGTGTGAAAGTGCTAGAGACTGCATTATTGAGAGGTTAAACTTTGTCATTAAAATTCTATGTGGTGAAAGAATTTTAGCTTAAACAAAGTTTTTAATGATTTTCATATCCCTTATGGGTGGTGTATGATTTGCAGCATACACTTGATGAAATCACCTATATGAGTGTCGAGTGGGGCCGCTTGCATGAGATCTTGGCATGATCTCTGGAGCACTCATGAATACCGGGCACGCGCATGGCCTATTTAGCGCAACACCGATAACAGCAAGAATTGTGGGGTTGTATTGTGATTGATAAACCTCTAACACACGTCAAGTGTCTTTGGTTCATATAGCTTGCTACACCAAATATACTATGTGTTAAGTTTCTTGATCTAAGACTGGTTCATATAGCTTGCTATACCAGCTCTGATGCATTACATTCTATGAGACCCAGGATAAAAAGTTTCTTTTCTTTTCTTTCAACTTTCTCTTGCAATAAGTGGGGGATTGTTGTAAAATATTATTATTTTATTGCAATTGAAAGTTGTGCAACGTTAATATTTTATTAACAACAGTCAAATCTTTAAGTGCATGAAACGGTCAAATTTTATGGGTTGAAACAGTCAACTTATCTGTTTTAATGTATTTTATTTATTTTATTCTTTCCTAGCTCTATAAATGGAGAGTACTTTCCCATTCTAAATAACCTGAGTCTTTCTCATTCTCTTCTCTTCCTAGCTTCATTTTTATTTTTCTTCTACAAAATATCTTGGGTATAAACTCTATTAAAGTAGAGTTTCTTGCTAGTTCTGTGATCCTCGAATACTTTTGAGAAGTTCCTGTTGTATCCTGGGGACTTGCGCAACACAATGCGGATAAGTCCTTAAGGACAGTGATTTACACGCCTCAGGAAATTGCAGTATGAGATTTTGTAAGCACTTTTTACTACACTTTTTGCACTAATGTTAGAATTTTATAATTTTTTCAACATTGTTCTTCTTCCCTACCATACACACATGTTGATCCTGATTTTATTGTCTTTACTAATTTATATGTACTATTTATGGTTACAACCGTGACAGTGCCCATCTTGTATTATTGTTTGTTTGCTTTTTTATCTTCTAGGAATGTTTTGGCTTGTTTAGTGTTGGACATAACCTTTGTTTATCCTCTTTGAATCCTTCTTTTTTCTTTAGGATAATTTTAATGTTTTGGTTTGTTTATGATTAAGCAAGCACTATAATATGTTTTTTAGTGTTTGAGGATGTATAATTTGTATAATATTGGTTAATTAGAGAAATGTTGCTTGTTATTTTAGGATGGAAGCTGTGAAAATAATATTAACTGTGTTGTTTGCTTTTTTTTATCTTTTTGACCATGAGTCCATGGACCATGATTGACCTATTTAATTTTTCACGAATTAATTATTTACAATGAATCTTGAAAAACATTGAATATTAATGGCATGGAAAGATGAAGGATTTGATATCTTAATTTGGTGGAAAGTTAATAGGTTGAGATATTTAATCTTGTAAATGATTTCTAGTCATTTCTAGCTCAAGAGTTGCTTTTCTAGCCATTTCAGTCTTCACTTAATATTGGTGGTCGATTTTTTACTCACACTGTAATAGATTACACCAAAATACTTTAGATGCATCATTGTGTGTTCAAAATTGGCTATGGACTTACATAAAAGGTAATTAAACTAACACTTCAAATTACATATTTATATTCATTCACATTACTTGTTACACTGAATGACTTGAGTTTTCTTTTCAAGCTCTTCAAAATTGAAAGTGGACAAGATGAAGCTTCTTAATTGATGATAATGTTAGAAGTTTTATTTTTAATATTTCATTCTAATTTTACTAATAATGTCATTATTTCATTTATTGAAGACTTTATTTTTGTGTTATTTGTTTCATGAATTAAGAGGCTAAAATGAAGATAGAGTAGGAATGATAAATATCAGGGAGTGTCAATTTGATAATAATTATTTTATAAATTATTTCTATTTGGGTGTATGTTTTAATGACTATTAATTTGGACTTGTGTTTTAACTTTTATTTAGTTGTCCATTGAGTTTTGTTTGGATGTATGTTTTAAGTACGATTTTTTTTCGTAATTTTATTTGATTATCATTTAAAAACTTATAAAATACCTTTTTTAAAAAATATCTGCAAATATTCATGGGTAATTATAGATTTTAAAAAGTTCGTGGATTTTTTCAAGCAAATAACATAATAGATAATAAATCAATTTTTATGTGTAAGTCAAGTGATAGGTAAATACTATCTGTGCTCAATCCAATCTCATTACTATCCCTAAATACAACAGATCATTTAAATATTAATAATATTATCTTTAATATACAGAGTTGGTTAAAAGTTATTTTCTTAGTTATGATATCCTCTTGAATCAGTTAATAATTGATTTTTTATGGTCTTATATTTGTAATTGTTGATTTATTATACAAACCTTTTTTTATAGTGTAACTAGTATTTTTAAGGTTAAAAAATTGACATTGCATTATCAAGCGATATAAATAATTATAAAATTATCAAGTATTTTTTTTACTCTTGCTCTTTTATCAATCTTTACCCGTCTTAATTTTTCAAAATTTAATTGCATTTTGTTTTAAAAATATTAAAAAAAATCTGTTGTAAAAATAAAATAAAATTTAAAACCAAATTACCCCTCTTCTTTTAACAAGCCTACCCTATTTTTCTAACAACGCACGAGTAGGCTTTAGAAGAAAATTGCATAATACATGCATGCACGTTGTATTTTAATTAGTGATTGCATAATGTAAGTATATTATTTAAAATTTGATAATGACACACTACCATGACACCCGTTATATAAAGACTTGAAAGGGTCATATGTGACCATCAAACCTTAATTTAAGAGATATTGAAGTATATTTTTTAACAAATAAAATACAATATGTATGTCCCTAACCTTGTAATTATCCGAATTTCAAGTTCACCTCCTCATAGGAATACAAATAATCAACTATATAAATATTATAATTAGTGCATAGAATTGGACACATAAAGCTTGCATCATGAAATTAACTCTAAAATGTACATGGAATTATTACTAGCTAGGCCAAGCTTTATCATTAAATTATACAACCATTTGTGGTGGTTAATATCAATATAGTGTGTGATGCCATGATATATATATATATATATATATATATATATATATATGTATATATATATATATATGTATGGGGTTTGCTAACGCGCGTACGCTTGTTTTTCAGTTGGTACATTTTAGCAATGTGTATCGGAATTTAGTAGACAAAAATATCCTTATATATTATGGATTCCAAGTTTTAAAGTTAAAGGTATTTTAATAATTTTCATTCTCAAAACTTAAAAAAAAAAGAAACCCTCAAACCCTTACTTACCTCTCTCATTCCTCTCAATCCTTTCTCTTTCATCTCTCTCACTCCAACCTTTTCTTTTCTCTGTCATCCCTATTGTAGCCCCAATTGAAAAAAATCAGAAACACATGCCTTTAAAAAATTTTCTTTGTAAAGAGTTGAGTCATTGACATATTCACCTTCATTCATTCAAGATCTCTTCAATTTCATCATTTTCACTAACCTCTCTAATTTCATCATCTCTATTTGTTGAATCATCATCTCTAAAAAAAACCCTCCAGCCCAATTACCAATTCTTTCGAATGTTATTATGCTTGTGAAAATTAGATAAAATTATATACGACAAAAATTATAAAATGAAAATTCATTATAGAGTCATATTTTGTAAGAAATTGTTTAACAACTAAGTGTTTCTGATTTTTTTCCAAGCCAATTACTAATTCCTTTGATGTCATTATACTTGTGAAAATTAGATAAGACAAAAATTATAAAATAAAAACTCATTATAAAATCATGTTTTGTAAGAAATTGTTTAACAGCGAGTATTTTTGATTTTTTCCAGGTCAATTACCAATTCCTTTGTGAAAATGGGATAAAATTAGATAAGACAAAAATTATAAGATGAAAACTCATTATAAAATCATTTGTAAGATTGTTTAACAACAAATTCTAATTTTTTCAATTAGGGCTATAGTAGGGATGACAGAGAAAAGATTGGAGTGAGAAAAAGGAAAGAGAAAGTGTTGAGAGGAATGAGAGAGGTGAGTAAGGGTTTGAGGGGTTTCTTTTTTTTTTTTTTAGTTTTGAGAATGAAAATTATTAAAATAGCCTTAACCTTAAAACTTAGAATCCATGACATATAAGGATATTTTTGTCTACTAAAACCCGGTACACATTGCTAAAATGTACCAACGGCGTACGCGTTAGCAAACCCATATATATATATATATATATATATGTATATATATATATATATATATATATATATATATATATATATATATATATATATATATATATAATATGGTATTCTTGAAGGTGTTTATTGAATGCAAACTATTTTAACTCTTAAAAGCATTTGATAAATTTTTAAATATTAATGAAACCCATTTTATCCCAAACAAATTCTAATGTTTCCATCCATCTTATCATCATAAGTTCTAATGTGCTCCACCTAATACTACTTATTTATTATTACTTTTTATTTATTATTACTTTATAGTTCACACATCACGGGATGCCCTATTATCAGCCATATAAATAACACAATCCATTTTATCATTTTAACCATAACAGAAACTGAAGGCAATTAATAAAAAATAAAAGAAATCACTAAAACCTAACTGGGACAGATCGAACTTAAACCATTTAACTAATGGTGATACGTTTACCTGTTATTGATGTTAAAGAATAGAATATATCACCTCTTCCAAACTCATCCTTTTCTTCATAGATTATCTCTCCTCTCACATGTCCATTCAACTCCCATGTCTTGTAATAAAAAAGAAAAACTTACTTTCAATTTTTGCAACTAAAGTATATATTGATCATTTTTCTTCCTTAATAATGAAATTCTTCATGGGCATTATTTTCAAAATATAATCTCTGTCAGTCCTTTAATTTAGTTATTTGTTATATACTTATAGACTCATCTCGTTAAAAAAATTGTTAACGAGTATTTTTTTTTTAAATAGTCACATATTAATAAACTATTCACTATTTTTTAATATTTTTTTTTTCTGAAAATTAAAATTACTCTTTTTTCAAAATTTTAAGCTAATTTAATTTTTCATTTAATGAATTTTTTTATTTATAATAAAATTTAATTAAATTTATTTAAGATTTTAAACACATTTATTAAAATATTAAAAAAAATATCAAATAGTATAAAAAATTAAAATTTTATTTAAAATACGTTTTTGTTAATAAAGTTTGATTAAAATAATTAAATTTACATATTTTTAAAATAAGTCAATTTTAAATAAAAATAATTTTAATTTTCACTAAAAATATATTTAACTATTTTTATTTTAAAAAAATCACGATTATAACTTATTAACTTTGAAGAAAATTTATCCCAAAAATAAGTACGTATCCCACTGCTATAGTGCTTAACCTTAATCGCGGGGTAAACATATATATTATATCAAAAGGTACATAATAAAGCTATATATTATTGTAAATAAAGAAATAAAAACTATAAGAACGAGAAAGTATACAAAGCTATATATTATTATTATTATTATATAAACCAAGAGAGATGGTTACTTCCAAGAAAGAGACGTAAAGCGATTCATTCATGTTCTTTATCTAAGATTATCATCTCTAATCACATACGTCGGTTTCAAAAGCAAAGATTTAATTTATATTAGAATAATAATAAAAAAAAAAGAGAGCTAAAAAGCGCATTGGTCGTATCCGGTTGGCACCGCGGTTTTGTTTGAAATCGAAGTGGAAACGAATTGGGCCCAATCCAACCCACGCAACCACACCACTCGAAGGTATCGTTTCGTCAGTGTTGCATCTATGCGCTGTCACTGCCAACACAAGCCACCATCACCCTCTCCCTAGATTTTCCTAATCTCACGCCCCGTTCACCCTCACCCTCACCGTCAAACTCTATATAAGGATAACCACCTCCCCCGAAACGCCACTCTTTCTTTCTAGGGTTTTCCCTTTCAAATCTCTCCCTCTCTCTCCCTCTCTCTATGCCGAGTGAGTCGTTATAGAAAGGCGACGCGTTCCTTGGTTAATCATTTTGATTTTACTTTTCTCATATTAACCTATCTCTTATGCATCTGAATCTGAGTGTTTTTTAACTTTCATTCTGGATTTAATATGAAGCGAGCAAGGAAATCCAACCGGGTTTCGTGGGCCACTGGAGGGAACCTGTGTCAGGTATATACATTTGACAATCTTTTATCCAAGATTCTCTGTTTTAGCCAAGTTTTTTGTTAGTGATTTGTTGTCGTTTATTCAAATCCTTCTCCTTTGCTGTCGCTGTGTGCGATGCCTTTCGTTCGTACGCCCTATTTGGTTTGAGTTTTGTGCTTCGCTTTTGTTTTCTGCGATGATTCCTGACATTTTATGCACAGGCTGCTATCCAAGATACAGGGGTCACTGCTGTCAATAATAATAATGAATATTATTTATTATTAAATTATTAAAATAATAACAATAATAATGATGATAATGATAATCTTTAATAACTATAAGGAAAATGACGATGTTAACAATAATAGAGAAATTTATAATAATGATACTGATAAGAGGAAGATATTGAAAAAAAAAGTTTCCTTGAATAAATTACAATCTAGGTAATTTGTTCTAAAATTTTGGTTAATTAAATGCCTCTACACGTAAACAGTTGTTGATTTAAAATGGTAAATAAGAAGAAATACAATAAGGAAGACTCGTTCAGATCTTCCCTGGAAAAATTTAAAATCTTTAAAATGTTTTAAAAATCTCATTAATTTGAATGGATGATGAATGCTTAATAATGCTTGTTTACAGAAAAATTCGAAATTGGGAGAGCGAGAATTGAGAGAAAGAGTAAATAAGAAATACCGAGAGAAAACCTCAATGGAAAAATTTTCAGTCTAGGTATTAAGATGTTTAAAATGGAAAAATTTTCAGTCTAGGTATTAAGATGTTTAAAGTTCTTCAATGGTGCGTCACTACAGAAAATTTGGAAATCATCATGAAAATTTTTCAATCTAGGTATTAAGATGTTTAAAGTTCTTCGCCTCACTACAGAAAATTTAGAAATAATCATGAGAAGAAAATAAGTAAGAATAAGAATAAGGAAGAGCACTTTTTGATAACCTCACTGGAAAACATTACAACCTAAAGAAAATTTGGAAATCATGAGAAGAAAATAAGTAACAATAAGAATAACAAAGAGTTTGATAACCTCACTGGAAAAAATTACAACCTAAACAGTACGTTTTAAAAAATTCATTATTTTAAGTGTACAATAAGTCCATTAATACTAGATTACAGAAAATTGAAACTATGATTAATTAAATTTCGGTAAAACCTCTCAATGTAAACTATAAATCTTAATTACTGATACTTGTGAATACAAGCAAGTATTGTTTCAAAAGAAAACTTTGAAAGTTGAATAAGTCAGTCCTCCGGAACTGTTGGTGAAGATGTATTTACATCATAACTTGGGAGTTGATGATGGCACACCAAAGAGTTTGAGTGTTGCTGTTAATCTGAAACTTGCAGAAGTTGGGGACATAACCCTAAACTTCAAAATGTTTTTACAGATTAAAATCTATGAAGTTTCCTTTGTCCTTTATTTGATAATTTTGGGTCTAGTACTTCTCTTTCCTTGGTAAATAAGGGCTTGTTTGGTTTGACTAAAGGATTTTTCACTTTCATATTTTGTTTTCGTAATAGTTAGAAAATGGTCGTCTTGTTTATTGTTTGCAAAGACTTGTACATTGTTTAACACCAAATAAAGGCCTATACTTTGTTTAACATAAGAAGACTTGTACATTGTTTTATGATAGAAATATTTGACAATAGAAACTAAGTAAAACTAATATAACATTTGTAATTATTTCTGGTACAAGAAGTAAAATATTTTCTCAAAGTAAACAATTCCTCGAACTTTGTTAATCCAACATTTGTATGGATGTATACAACTAATATTTTTTGTACTGATAGCCATATCTTAAGATTTCATCAAAGTTTGTTGCAATTTGTTCATGACAGATGTTAATCTTGGAATGCAATATCAAGCAGTCGATCACCCCAAAAATGTTACACTAAAGATACATCAAAGTTATATTAATTTATATAATGTCTAATCCCTTAAACCTGAAAAGTACTCAAGATTTAAGACAAATTCATCAGTACTTTAAAAAACATAGCTTAAGGACATAGTTCAGCAGTCAAAGAATAACTGATAACAATAACTCAATAACAATGATAAGCACAATGAAACAGAACAACTAGCCAGGAGAAGTGCTCTGAAACAGAGCTGAGAAATAGTGTTTAATAGAGGTGCAATAACATAAGATCACACTGCATATGTGCAAAAACTTGTGTGTTGCTTCTGGTGGCTGCTGCACCATTCAATGCTGTTAATATAGTGGCACTATTTGCTGCTTTCAACTTCTATGCACAAATTTGAACAAGTGGTAGATGTATGCATGTTGTATTTGCCGCTGATTTGAATACACAAACGTAATGGCTGCATTTGTACAGCCTATACCTCATCATTGTTCTCATTGTCATTGTGCTCTGCTACCTGGTGTCCTACTCATGTGTTACACATCATCAGCGAGTTTTCACTTCCACTGTCTATCTCTGTTGTTGCCCTTGCGACCCTTGCGACCACTCTGTCGACACTACTCATGTCCAGCTGTTCATGAACAAAGTGGCATATGATGTGCTTTGGTGCTTCAGCCCTCTTTATTTCTAGCAAAACAGGAGAGGAAGAAGGTCTCCCTTGATGATGTGCTTCAGCCCTTCCTTGACCCACTTTTTCTTAAACGATTAACTTAGTCAAGAAATATAGTATTATTTGTAGAACCTAGAGTCTATTTAGTTTGAAAAAACCTTTTATTTTATTTCTGTTTTCACTTATTGTAATTTGGCCGAATATTTAACCATGAATTTGATGTTGTATTACTAGAAACAGATGCAACTTTTTCATGGTCACAAACAAATTTTTTTTTCCAACTAATACTAATTTCAGAAGCCTTATCACGAACATTACACCTGTCTTGTATATCATTTGACCTATAACAAAATTGATCAATAAGAATGATAATAAGAATAGTGTCCAAACTATATTCCAAAGTGTTTTAGTGGTGTCCATATGGTTTGAAAGATTTGCTAGGATACCTTCATAGGAAGGTAAATATACTAATCTTGATTTTTTTCAGGTTTTATGCTATGTATGTTTAACTTTTTATGTGTAGTGGGTTTGTTCTACCCTTAAGTTAGCCATGTCAAAGTGTTGAAACTTGTGTTAGTGTTGTAAAACCTGGTTCGGACTGATTGTTTCAAATAGATGGAATGAGAATAGGTAGTATTATTGGTCTAAGCTGCTTATTAGGTTCACCATGTGAATGAACCGATGTAAATTGGTATTTTTACGGTTGAAACAGAAGTTATGGGGTGACCTGTTATTCAGATTGGTCACATATTTTTAATGCTGACATAATGTTGAATGGTAAAGTCAAACTTTAAGGTTTGTGAAAAGGGATCAAAGCCATGTTCCATCTATGAACAACATGAATTTTACAAGTTACCACTTGACCAATGCATTTATTTTGTTATTGGTTCATGTAGTTCAACAATTAACCCTCTGATTCAACTAGTAACCCTTGATAATTGATCTGTGTTTTAAAACCTTGCTTAGTGTCATTTGCTTCATATATTTGAAGAGCAAATTTGTTTCATAGTGCGCCTTTTACTAAAAGTGGTGTGGTTTTGTTAGTAGCTGGTGGGCGATAGTGGTTGTATTTGTGGCTGATTAGGTGTTGATGGAGGAGTTTCTTCAATTTTCAAAAGTTGAGGAATTGGGTGATTCGTGGATGACATAGATGAAGTATTATATGAGTGGAACAAATTTAGTTTGATGGAAATCAGTTTTTGTGGGTCCAATGTAAATAATCCTTTTCATTTCTATTTTCCTTTGCAATCCGTTTTTTTCCATGTCAATCCTTCTTAACTCTAAACAAAGTGTAAGCACTCTTTCCACTTGAAGCTGTAAAATGGCATTTTGTCTTTGGTTGGAAATCCTACTATAGTCTAATTATCCTAAGATATCATGTGATTCATGTAACCAATCTCACTTAGTAGAATAAGGCTTTTGTTATTTACTTCGTAGTTGTTAATCACTCACAATTCTGAAGATGGGGAGTAAGTTTGATTTAATTTGGTTTGGTTTAGATTTGGTTGATTTCAACATTGGAATTAAAAGACTTAGGTTATTTTTTTATTTGCTTCTAGTTTTTGCCTTTTGCATTCAATATGACTAGATTGGATATTTCTGTTTCATTACTGGTTTTATTGAATGCTTTTCCGCTAAATAATATGATTGTTGTAATGTGTCCTAGCCTTGAAAAACTGTTCTCATCGCAGTCTTTTAATCAATTCTCATGTAGAAGTGAGATAAATAGAACTCATTACTGGAATTAAAATATTCTTATTTGTTTTAATGTGTCCTAGCCTTGAAAAATTGTTCTCATCGCAGTCTTTTAATCAATTCTCAGGTAGAAGTGAGATAAATAGAACTCATTACTGAAATTAAAATATTCTTATTTGTTTGAAATGTCAATTTGGCATATGGTTTTGATTAATGATCTAAAAGCGAAACTTTTCAGGAAATGGGTAGCAGTTGATTGATTAGAGGAGTCTCTGTTCATTTTGATCTCTCAGTAACCAACTGCTTACCTAACGGTTGCAAGAGCTGATATTGTTCTTTGTTTTTGTGTTTTGGATGGGATTGTAGTTCTAATAATGTATTCCTCTTTAAACTCTAGGATGCTGTTATTGGTGAATTTCTTATCGTACGATTTCTAGATGTATTAGCCTCATGAGGCTCTAATATATCAGTATTTTTGTGATTGTGTATTTATACAGTGTTTCTCTATGTAGTGATACAACTTCATGTCAACCTATTTATGATGAATACCACCTCCTCTTTTGTAACACTAATAATTGTGTCCTAACAGGTGAAATTGTTTTTGTCTGACGATTTCCCCTCAAAAGTAGGCCAACATTCGCAAGATCATCTTCAAATAAAGACATCGATGCTAAATTCAAATTCCGCCATTATTGATCCTACTGATTTGCCCCCTGGGTTTGAAAGCAGTCATTTCCTAAAACAAACAAGGGTTGATTTGTCCTGCATTTCCCAGATAAAATGGGAATGTCCTCTGCCGGTAATTCTGTCACATGTTATTTAGAATCTCGTTTTGCATGTGACTAAAACCTTGTTGAATATTTATTGTTTTCTTAACCATTATCTTCAACTGGTATGTTATCCTTCTTCTATTACTATATCGGTTTCTGTATTTTTTTTTACAGTTTATTGTCAATCCTGATTGGCGTGTTGTAGCGGGCGAAGAAAGTAGGGAGAAAGAAAATCAGAAAGCGAGAGAAAATAGGGTGCTTGAAGCTGTTTATCCCCGTCTTTCAGCCATTCCTCCTAGGTAAAATGTCTCACCTTAGTGTAGAAAGTTGTGGTACTTTTTTTCTTTCCAGTCACTAATATTGTTGAGTTGCAATTGGGTGTTTAGTCCTTCTGTCTCTATGGAAGTAGAAGAGGAAGATTATGATGATGACGTTACTCCCCTCATCCCTATCATTCCCATTGAAGAGGAAGAACCTATGGATATTTTACCCGAAGTGGCAGTAGCTGGGAACCCTTTCCCCAATGTGCAGCCGAATAACCCTCTGCAACATATATCTGCTGAAACTTCCATTCGTTCACCCTCAAACGGCTTTTATACTGATTCCTCGGATCCCTGTTCAGGGATCCCCTTGGGTGCGGGGGTATCTTTCGGTATGGAAGCTGATTTGGCAGCTTCTGTTGTTGCAACCATTATGAGGAGTTCTGAGCAGGGATCCCCGATTGATATGGATTTACTGGTTAAAATATTTAATGATCCCAAAATGCTCGACAAGTTGATTAATGAACATAGAACTGCAGCAAGCACCACAAGTGCTTCCACAAGTACTGTGGACACCACTCCTGGTGTTAAGCCTGACACTCCAGTTCTGTTGTCTACATCTGATGTGAAAGCTTCGGGGGCTACACCTACAAGTGCAGTGGGTTCATTGCCTTTTGGTCTGAAAACTACATATCCATCAGTTCCAGTATTGAGTCCTACACCTGACAAGCCATCCACTCTGTCAGTGCCTGCTGTTCCATCAGTCTCACTGTTCTCTCCGGCTCATGATAATCCAGTTACTGCATCAGTTCCATTGTCTAGGCCTTTATCTGGTAAGCCAGGAACACCCTCAGTTTCATTGCTCACAAATACACCTGCATCTCTTATACCCAGGTCTGTTAGCAAACAAATTCACCATGTGTCAAGTGGTATTTCCCCTGCATTAAATACTCAGCCTCACCAAGATACAGCTCTGGCATCTGGGCCAAAGCGAGTCGCTGCAATGGGCGGTGAATTAAGCACTGGTCCAGTGCCATCTCTTACCAGGAACTTGCATGCTGTTGTGAATCCGGTGCAATCCCCTGCTAGTACGTTGCCTTATAAACTAAGCACAGGTTCATCAGCATTTGCTGTAAAGGATGCCAACTACTATAAAAACCTCATCAGGCAACATGGGGCAGATAAGCAAGATATGCAGGACTCACACATAGGTATTCGTCATAGTAATCTCCAAGATATGAAACCGGTACATAACTTTAAACAAGGAGAAGTGAAACACAAAATCCAGAAACCATGCATATATTTTAAAAGCTCAAAAGGGTGCCGAAATGGTTCCAATTGCCCTTATCAGCACGATGTTTCAGCTCAGTGGGGAGCTGGTAACATCTTAGGGGCACAGAGTGCAAAAAGATTGAAATCGGGACCATAGTTTTAGGGAAGAACTAAATCTTAAGCGGTATATTTTAACGGAAAAAATTATAAGCCTTCTTTTGTTTCACCGTAAAGAACATGCACATACAGAGAGGGGGAGAGAGTAAAAAGTGGGACATTGGTTTGATTAGCTTACCAAGTTTTCTGGGAGTGTTTTGGTGGCCATTTTAATTAAATTTTGGGCCTGCAGGAACTTTCATACAATTAGGTGGAGGGTTTTATGGTTCTTTGATGACGGGCTTTTGTTGACGAAATTAGTGTTTTGGTCAAAATGGTATTTTCGTTTTTGCAGGTTGGGGAGAATTGTTCAGTCCCAGTCAAGTGGTGGCCATCCGTGGAGTTCTTTGGCGGATGCTCTGCCTAGCCATGAATAATTAATTCACTGCATAATAAGAAATCATAAAAGACATAATAAAATAATATCAAGATTTTAACTCGACAAAGATCAAATAATATAATGACCAAATAATAAAATGCTTAAGCACGACTAATATGATCTGCTAATGCTTTTGAAAGATGCTTCACAGACCGCATTAAAATTTACGCATATAGTAGTTGATTCAATGACCATATTAAGTTTGGGCTAAACTAATCCGTGGTTAAAATGTGGTCGGTTTTAGGCTCATTTCGAATTATTATAACTGTTTGCATTCATATAATAAATAACAAAAGTAATTATCTAATCTTTCTTCAGCTATACAAATAATGTATAATACAAAATTGTTGGCTCAGATGACTTTTGACGTAAATGGTTCTTGCAGTCAACTGATATTTTATGCTACGATCTTTAGAAAGTTTTGATAGTTTTTAAATCATAATTATATAAATCAAAATGAATTTTCTACGATTATAAGATGTCAAATAGAAAAAGTCAAACACAGCAGATACATTAAATCTTACTTTACCTATTTGTTATAATAGGTTGTCAGGGTTATAAAAGTAAAAGGGTTATGGACTAGAATTCTTCGTGTAAAAAAAGTTAATGTTATTACTAATCAATATTTACCTACAAAAAGATGTACTTATGAGTAAACATGTGAATATTAAAGTTTCGGCCTCATGTTTCGTAAAATTATTGGTGTTTCTGGTAATATCAGTTGACATTTTAAAAGTTATTTTACTTATCTAAATTACTGATGGTAGAGATTAATTGGTGAAAAAAATAGATGGATAGGATGAATTCCATTTTTATTATTGTAATAGATAACATAAAAAAGTTATTTTATTTTATTAAATATTTAATCCAAGTATATCCATTTAATAAAATTTCACTTTATTTACTCACGATTTTTTCATGGATACGGTAGACATTTCATTAACTTAAAAATATGTCTAATTATATTTCCGAAGAAGGTTAAAAACAAATTTAAAGGTATGTGTTGGAAATTTTAAAAAACTTAAATTAAGAAAAGATGTATAGATATTTCCTTAATGACAGAAAATAAAGATGGTTAGGTTGATTGTAATTCATGTTAGAAAGGTCTATTGCTTTCTGGATATAACTGAGAATTCATTAATCATTTATGAAATTAATTAGAAAATTTTGATATCATTCACGGGATCAAATTACTTGTAGACGAACCACATAAATGGTAGATGACTGAATCGCCTAGAATTTAATATTTCGTAAAAATTAAAATCAGAACTGACTAAGAATTTTAAACATATCTAAGTAAAATAAAGTTGAAAGAATAACAATTCAAGGAGTTATATAAATATTTTAAGAATATAACGTACTTCTTAGAAATATTCCTTAATTTGAACAAGTTGTTCTTGTTTCATTTTAGTTAAGGTTAGCTACGTTGTTATGTGAACGAATAATTTAACTTGAGAATCAGTTTCTTTTTTTTCTTTTTAATTTTACTAGCTCAACAATCTTATGGAAGTAGTTTTTCATCTCATCACGATCAACGTTGCTTTTAGTCGTTAAAAAACTTTGATAAGTCTCTTAATCTTAAAAAAGTTCAATTTTTTCTTTCAATAACTTACACGGTTAAACCTCAGTTAATTAATTATTGTTTACACATTTTTATATTAATATTTTACTCTCATAATTTAGATGAATAATTTTGTTTTCTCAATTTTTTTTAAACATGCCAAGTTAATGTCTCGTAGCTAAGTCCACCAAATAGTGTAACACAAATGAAATAAATTAGATTAGACTCATGGCATTAACTTGAGTCTACGACACTTTTTTTATTTGGATGTGTGATGAAAAAAAGGGAAGTAGTAAAATAAAAAAAGAGTGAAACATATCTTTTTCTAAACTAATTGAAAGAAAGTGAAAAAAAAAGTGTTTCACTTTGAGGAGCACCTATCCTCTTAATCAATAAGAAGGATGACAGTGATTATTTGTGTATAGACTACATACAACTAAATAAAGTTATTATAAAGAGTAAATATTATTTACTAAAAATTGACAAATTAGATCAATTTTCCACAATTAATTTAAGATCATAATATAAAAAAATTAGGTTAAAGGAGATGTACAAAATACTATATTTAGATCTAAATATAGTCATACTCAATAATTAATATTTTTTCTATATTCACATATTACATAAATACAAATTTTCTTTTTTGTTGGATAAATTTATGGTAAAATTGAAAGATGATATCTTCGTATACTCTTAATCTTATGAAAAACATCTTAGAGAGTTGTGTTTGGTGTGTTATAGGAAAAAAGTTATATGTAAAATTAACTAAATTAAGTTTTGAATGAAAAAAAAAGTAAAGTTTTTGGACATGTAGTACCAACTAAAAAGAATTTCGGTTGATCCTTTCAAAGTAGAGAATAATGATGAATTAAGAGAGTCCTAAAATAGGAATAAAAGTTCAAAGTTTTCTTGGATTAAATGGATACGGTAAAAGATTCATCGAAGAGTTTAAAAAAATTGTAACGTCTTTGATTAAGTTAATTCAATAATCAGTCTTTCCCTTGGTCATATAAATGTGAGTAAAGTCTTAATGAGACGAAGATAGGTATGACAAGTTTATCTCTATTAGTGACACCTTATTAGATCACTAGTAAAAGAAAAACTTATTGTATTAATTATCTTAGATTATTAGATATCTAGATATCTTTGTAAGTTATTCTTTAATTTTCAATGAATGAAAAACACACACAGGATCTTGAATTTTCATGATACTCACTATTCTCTCATCACAGTAGAAAAGAACTTACCTGGATCCATTGTACAGTTTCTTCCTATCAAACGTTCTCCCTTCTCTTACTTCACTTTAATGCTTTCTTGATGATATAGAAAAATTCTGAGGGATGCACAGTATGTTTTCTTTTCCAGAGAACTCTTTTCAGAAACTTAACCTGTAAACCGTAGTCACATCTTTTTCCCTCTTTTATGATATTTTAATTAACTTTAATAAAATACCAAAATACCCTTTATTGAAGTGAGAAGAGAGGGATTAATTTTAATAACTCTAAAATAATCCCTATAACTTTAATACATTATATTCTAATAATCATCACATTAGAATCTGTACATCAAAGTTATACTTTAAATTACATGAACCAATCTTAAATATTAATATAATTTAACATTCTCCCACTTGGTTCATGTGATGACTTGAAGATCTAAACTAAACTTTAAGTGCGCACCATTCATTTGAATTATCAAGTCATCATCCTTATATGAATTGAAATGATCGGATCATGGCGGGCAAAAGTCATGAACGACAAGATTCCTTCCATGTATCACATAATCAAACCAACTCAACATAACTTTAATCAATCTTTTAACTTTCATGTCTCTAAAAGAGATATAACATGTTACCACAATCAATAATACATGTATATAACTTAATGTGGATAACAATAGAATAAAGAGAAACATAACTTTAATTGAATTCACAAGTGTCATAACAATACAAGCATATAACTATACATATCCATAAAGATAGATAACATCATAATGTTAATATTGACTTATCCATAATGCCCATACTTTCAACATGGCCAATAAAAGTTTTGGGCGGTAGTCCTTTAGTTAACGGATCTGCTATCATCAAATCCGTACCAATATGCTCAATTAACACTCTACGTTTCTGCACTTCTTCTTTGACCGACAAGTATTTCAAATCCATGTGTTTAGCACCCTTTGAGTACTTGTCATTTTTAGAGAAGAAGACGGCTGCGGAATTATCACAATAAATCCTTATCGGCCTAGCAATACTGTCAATAATGCCAAGCCTCGATACAAAGTTCCGCAACCACAAAGCATGAACCGTGGCCTCAAAGCATGCCACGAATTCAGCCTCCATGGTGGAAGTAGCAATGACTGATTGTTTTGCACTTTTCCAAGAAATTGCTCCCAGCTAATAGATAAACATACCCAAATGTGGATTTTCTTGAATCCACACATCCAGCATAGTCTGAATCCGAGTAGCCAACCATCTCAAGATGATCTGACCTTCTGTAGGTGAGCATGTATTCTTTGGTACCTTGTAAATACCTAAGAACTTTCTTTGCAGCTTTCCAGTGATCCATTCCGGGATTACTTTGATATCGGCCTAACATTCCAACAGCAAAACTGATATCTGGTCGAGTACAAGTTTGAGCATACATCAAACTCCCAACCACTGACGCATAAGGAATAGACTCCATGGCCTTTCGTTCCAAATCATTCTTGGGACATTGCATTTGACTAAACTTGTCTCCTTTTTGAATTGGAACTATTCCAGGAGAACATTTTTCCATTCTGAATCTCTCTAACACTTTATTAATATAGCCTTTTTGAGACAAACTTAACAATCCTTGTGATCTATCACGGAATATTTCTATTCCTATCACATAAGATGCCTCATTCATATCTTTCATTTCAAAGTTGTTAGAGAGAAACTTCTTTACATCATGTAACATACCAACATCATTAGTAGCAAGAAGAATGTCGTCAACATATAGAACCAATATAACAAACTTACTCCCACTAATCTTCATATATATACACCGGTCAACAGTGTTCTCTACAAAACCATATGAAGTTATGATATCATTAAATTTTAGATACCATTGTCGGGAAGCTTGTTTCAGTCCATATATTGATTTCTTCAATTTACACACCAAATTTTCTTTTCCTGTTATTGTGAAACCTTCTGGTTGGTCCATATAAACTTCCTCTTCTAAGTCACCATTCAGAAAAGCGGTCTTTACATCCATTTGGTGAAGCTCTAAATCATAATGAGCCACCAAAGCCAAAACAATTCTCAAAGAGTCCTTCTTAGAAACAGGAGAGAAAGTCTCTTTGTAGTCAATGCCTTCCTTTTGAGTGAAACCTTTGGCGACTAATCTAGCTTTATACCTTTCAATATTGCCTTTTGAGTCATGTTTAGTCTTAAAGACCCATTTACAACCGACTCTTTTTGAACCCTTAGGCAATTCAACTAGATCCCATGCTTTATTGTCATCCATTGATTTCAATTCTTCTTTCATAGCATTCAACCAATTCTCTGAATTATTACTTTCCATGGCTTGTCTGAAAAAGACTGGATCCTCATCAATGCTTAAGTCACATTCATGTTCAACAGAGTAAACCACATAATCATTCGAAATAGCAGGTCTTTTCTCCCTTACAGACCTTCTTAAAGCTGCTTCTTGTGGTTCCTCTATCAATTGCTCATTTATGACTTGCTCATTTGTGACTTGCTCATTGTCAATTGGCTCAACATTTATATGTTCATTTTGTGGGATTGAAACATTAATTTGTTGTCTCTGCTTGTTGTGTGACTGTGATACAACAAGAAGGATAACAACTTCAGAAGAGACATTAGATGTAGAAACACTATTAGTATGCTCTTGAATATCCACTATTCGTGATTCCTCACTCCCACTAAATTGACCATTTTCAATGAACCGAGCATTTCCAGACTCAACTATTCTTGTACTATGGTTAGGGCAATAAAATCTATATCCCTTTGATTTTTCAGGATAACCGATGAAGTAACCACTAATGGTTCTTGCATCAAGCTTCTTTTCATGTGGATTATATAACCTTACCTCTGCCGGACAACCCCAAACATGAAGATGTCTCAAACTGGGTTTCCTTCCAGTCCATAGTTCATAAGGAGTTTTAGAAACTGCTTTGCTAGGAACCCTGTTAACCAGATATACAACAGTCTTTAATGAATACATCCACAAAGATAAAGGAATATTACTATGACTTAACATACTCCTAACCATATCCATAAGAGTACGATTCCGCCTTTCTGCTACACCATTTTGTTGTGGTGTACCGGGCATTGTATATTGTGCACATATACCCCGAATTTCAAGAAACTTTGCAAATGGACCTGGACATTGTCCACTCTCATCAATTTTACCATAATATTCACCACCTCTATCAGATCTCATCACTTTTACTTTTCTATCTAATTGTCTTTCCACCTCATTTATGAACACCTCAAGGGCATTTACTGATTGAGATTTTTCATGTAATAGATATATATAACAATAACGTGAGAAATCATCAATAAAGGAGATAAAATATTTTTCACCACTCCAGGATTTAATGTCAAAAGGACCACAAATATCAGTGTGTATTAACTCAAGAAGTTGACTACTTCTTGTGGCAGGATATTTTGATATGTGTTTTGTTTGTTTACCCTTAATACAATCAATACATACATCCCAGTCATCAAAATCCAATTGAGGCAAAATTTCATTTTTCACTAACCTCAACATCCTTTCTTTGGATATGTGACCTAATCTTTTATGCCATAAGAAAGCAGAACATTCTTTTCCTGCACCACAGTTTCTATCAACAACATGTTCAACACTAAACAGGGATTCAAAAAAATTAACATCAAGATTTAAACGATATAAACCATCCAATAATGTACCAGAACCATAATAGTACGAAAGTTTATACAAATGAAAAATACCATTTTCAATCTTAAAGTTAAAACCTAAATAATCCAACTTTGCAACAGAAATTAAATTCCTAGCACAACCAGGAACATAGAGACACTTTTCAAGATTCAGACAATAGCCAGTGTCTAGAATCAATCTGTAAGTCCCAATTCCTTCTATTCGTGCCTTCATTATGTTCCCCATATATAAATACTTTTCAGTTCCTTTTATGGGCTGGATTGAAAGGAATCCCTGCATAATATTAGAAACATGAGTAGTAGCTCCAGAATCCAACCACCAGGTATTATTAGGTACTTCAATTATATTTGCTTCAAAACTTACAGAAACATAAAAAGTACCTTTCTTTTCGAACCAAGATTTTCTTTTCGGAAAATCTTTCTTGAAGTGACCTACTTTCTTGCAAAAGAAACATTTCTGGTCCTTCTGGATATTGCCCTTATTCACTTTCATTGGGGCTTTGTCCTTCTTGTTCTTCTTTCCTGATTTGGCTTTACTGAAGCTAGCACCTTCATGAGTTGTGAGATGGATAGAATGATCTTTCATTTTCTTCAATCTCCCTTCCTCTTGTATCAACATGGCTTTAATTTCTTGAAAGTTCCATTTGTCTTTAAGAGTGTTATATTTCACTTGGAACTGGCCAAATTCAGGAGGAAGAGAGTTCATGATGAACTGTACTAGAAAAGACTCATTCACCTCCATTCCCATTGACTTCAATCTTGCTGCTATATTTGCCATTCCAGTTACATGGTCATGTATGGGCTGCGACCAGTCAAACTTTTTGGTAGTCAGCTCACTCATAAGAGTTCCTACAATAGACTTGTCAGTTATGTCTGATTGTGAGTACTCCTTGATCAGTTTCATGAATTCCTTTG
The DNA here is from genome assembly GCF_029865625.1 of Vigna umbellata. Taxonomy (NCBI): domain Eukaryota; kingdom Viridiplantae; phylum Streptophyta; class Magnoliopsida; order Fabales; family Fabaceae; genus Vigna; species Vigna umbellata. The sequence goes on along the minus strand of NC_142165.1, from coordinate 86,771,496 downwards.
CGTTTTCTGTTTTAGGCATAGAAGGCTTTACATTCTCTGCCATAGACATGCGCATCAAGTTTAGTGACAGCCTGTTAGACCTATGCCAAGCCTCATGAAGAGACTTCTCATCATCTGTACTAGTCACTGTAATGGCTGCGGGCATTTCATCCATCATAATTGCCATGTCCAAGTCTAACACACCCAGTTGGAACTGGATTTGTTCTGACCAATCAGCATAATTGAGCCCATTAAACTTGACCACATTGTTGCTCAAACCTGATAAATTCATGTAAGCTGGAAATAATACAGAAGCTCATACATTAATGCTTTGATAAAAATTAATGGATTCAAACAAATTACTACACTAGTCATACATTCAAGTTCACCTTTGGGTGACACTTAAACTGATAGGTAATCATTTAAGTCATTCATTTAAGTTCACCTTTGGGTGATACTTAAACTGACAAATTCCATATACACTTTAATAAACAATCAATCATACTTTAAGTCTATATGTATGTTATCTTTGGATATACAAACATATTTACTAAGTACATGAAATGTCTCACTTTAATGTCATCAATTATAAACAATGGTTCACCTTTGGGTAATCCATAACATCCTTATATCAATGACTAATAATTATATATATATATATATATATATATATATATATATATATATTCATAATTTAACATCCTTTATATTATGAATAATTTTCACAATAACATGAGCAATTTAAAAGAACAACGAAATTGCTAAAACTTTTAATTTTGATTAGAATTATACCTCATTCGAAATTCAACTTAATTGAATTTCCTTCGTCCAAGATTAATAAACAATTACATATAATTCATAAAACAAAAATTATACCATACATGTTAATAGATACACTTTTCAAATTAAAAGTATTTGAAACCTTCAAACTTTTAATTCACAATTAATTTTCATTCACTACACAACAATGTTAAAAAAAATAAATAAATAAATACATGAGCACAAGAATAAAATACTGAGAACAATGCCGCAACAATAAAGTTGCTTCGAAAATGAAAAATGAAATTCCACTGCAACAATAAAGTTGCTTCCAAAATGGAATTTCGGGGCTGAAGATGTGCAACAATAAAGTTGCTTTAATGCACACCATGCAACAGTAAATTGCGGCTTGGATTCTTGTGCATAAAAAAAAATTGCGGCTTCAAAATTCACAATACAGTGAATTGAAATAATCAACAGGAAATTTGCTTTTAAACTTTCGACTTCCAGGGTAAAATTCACGTTAAAGTGAATTGAACTTTCTTGCATCAATAAAAAAAATTGATATCTTAAAACCCTACGGCTTGGATTTCATGCCAGTAAAATTAATTAAACATATGAAAATTTAAAATCCCCAAATTTTATAATTCAAAAATTAGGGTTTCACAAAATTGAGAAAATTACCATTCATGGAGAATCACAAAATTCAGGCTCTGATACCACTTGTAAGTTATTCTTTAATTTTCAATTGAATGAAAAACACACACATGATCTTGAATTTTCATGATACTCACTATTCTCTCATCACAGTAGAAAAGAACTTACCTGGATCCATTGTACAGTTTCTTCCTGTCAAACGTTCTCCCTTCTCTCACTTCACTTTAATGCTTTCTTGATGATATAGAAAAATTCTGAGGGATGCACAATATATTTTCTTTTCCAGAGAACGTAACTTTCTTTCTCTCTTTTCAGAAACTTAACCTGGAAACCGTAGTCACATCTTTTTCCCTCTTTTATGATATTTTAATTAACTTTAATAAAATACCAAAATGCCCTTTATTGAAGTGAGAAGAGAGGGATTAATTTTAATAACTCTAAAATAATCCCTATAACTTTAATACATTATATTCTAATAATCATCACATTAGAATCTGTACATCAAAGTTATACTTTAAATTACATGAACCAATCTTAAATATTAATATAATTTAACAATCTTATGTTTATCTTTTATCTTTAGTTACTTATGTTTTGTTATATTTTTATTATTCTTTAGTTTGTATTTTGGACTTAGTCCATATTTTCTCATTATAAATAAAATACCTTGTGTGTATTTTCTACACAAGGGAGCTTTTCACTATATTATGAAGTTCGCAAAACACTAGAAGGGGGTTGAACAGAGTGTTGTTTGCGAAAAAGCACTTTGTGTGTGATGCTTAAGGTTACACTTTGAGTATTGACACCACTCTTGATTTTCATTAGACAATTCTAGTATTAACCTGATACACTGCCTAGAATTGAGTTTCACCCACTCTTGGTTGTGCAATATTCTTCACCACTCTTAGTATCCCTAGATAATCTTGGTATCTTCGTGATACGCTATCTAGTTGAGTTTCACCCATTCTTAATTGTTCAGTATTCTTCACCACTCATTATATTCCTAGACAATCTTGGTATCTTCTTGATACTCTGTTTCGTTGAGTTTTACTCACTCTTGGTTTCCCTAGTTAATCCTAGTAACACCTGTTACACTAACTAGAACTGAGTATCAACCACTCCTAGTTATGCAATATTCTTCACCACTTCTGGTATCCTTAGGCAATCCTGATATTTTTCTGATACGCTGTCTAATTGAGTTTCACTCACTCTTGGTTTCCACTAAACAAACCCTGTATCAACCTGTATACTATCTAGCTATCGTTTAACTCCATTGAGTTAATCATTAAGTGTTTATATTCTCTTCAGAATATGCAATCAATCAGATTGCTTACAAGTCTTTAAAATATTACTCTTATAAAGAGGATGTGTTTACAATACAACTCAATCTAGTAAACCTTGTAAACTTTTAACTCTTCTTCTATGTAGCTCGAAGTGTACTCTCAATAATTTTCATTTTTTTACATGGGGATGATTTTTACTATATGTTCCTTGTTTCCCCATCCTCTCTTTCTTCTCATAAGTGATCTTCTATTTATGGGCTTCATGAGAAATTCTATATTAGACAATGCTTGTTTTGATCCTTAAGTCTTCATAGCTTTTTTCATAGGTGGCAGCCATATGCTGATGTTTATTTGTCAGAGCAAACATGTTTTATCAAAAGTAGGTTGAACGAACTTTTTATCACAACTTTTGATGGTGAGAACATTCCGTGAATGTCTTCTTTGTCTCTAACGTTAACTTCTCACTTGTATATGACATGGCAGGTAGATACTTGACATATACAATTACAAAGAGTAGAATAGATATGCCTGTAGACAAATGTGTCTTTTTTTTTATTACTTTTGTTGTTTTGAAATGTTGTGGATTTAATGCTCTCTAATGTGTGTTCAGAACAACTATAAGCTTTTCAAATTTTCTATCGTTCAAGCAAGATTTGATTGTTTAAGCATTTCTATAGAGATACCAAGCAGCTCATAAAGGTTTCATCGTTGGATGAAAATGTCACTCGGTACAAGGTATCGTTTGACCTATACAAGGTATCACTTTTCCTATACAAGGTGTTTCCTAACAACACTTTGTTTAGTGATCTTAGTTTGGTTCAAGAGTGCGTTTAGGAAGATGTCTTTCAACACATCTTTTTGGAACAATATTTATATCTTTTAGCATGTTTACTAAAAACATTATTTTGTAAGATCATTTAGCATTGTATAGCAAGATCTCGTTTAACAAGACTCTCATATAGCACATTGACGCATTTTGTGAGAAAATAATTTGGTAGTGCATCTACTAAGATATTAGTGCGTTTACTAAAGTTTTTCCTTAAACATTTCGTTCTTCACAAAGCTTTTTCATAAGAATCCTTTTCTTTCAACGATATATTTTCACAAAGATAACACTTTGTCATATGCTTATTTTGTTCATTGTTGTTCGTTAATCCTCAAAGCATATGAGGATGTTAGTCTTCCTCTCTCCTTATAATACTAATTAATTGTGTCATAACAATGTTTTGTATTATATTTCTTCTAGGAGTGAAGTGTTGTCCTTTAATATTAAGGGTATATTCTTTCATTTTGTGCTTATGTTCTTGAGACGATGTTGTGACGCTTGTTTTATTTGATAGATTTTTGTACCTCTTGTATAGTGAGATCCACTTAGACAATTTTATACTATCACTTTGTGAGTGTGTCCGTATCTTTTAAGCACAATTTTTTGACAAGCCTATGTAGGTTTTTCTTTCTAGTTAGACGCTTCTACTAGGGGATATATTATGTCTTTTGAACTTATCTCTTTCGCTATATTTTATGCATTTTACACTTAGATGATTATATGTTGTCCATTATTCGGTGTTCAACAACTTTTCTTTATGACTACTAGAGAATTTGGTTATTTGTGAGATATATCTATATCCTTTCCATTTTTTTAGGTACCTTGTTACTTATGATTATTTTTTTTAGTGTTGTTTATTAAACCTCAAAACCAGATATACTTTAGACGATCTTGTCTCTTCTCTAGACAATCTTGTCTCAACATATTCAATATGGTATCCAGAGCCTAAAGTTCTTTTGGAAAATTTTCGTCGCCCTTATTCCACTATAATCACCACCGTTTGTTGTCATTATCATCACCAAAGCTTCAGTTTCGACTGACAACCACATGATCTACTTGGCTTGGCCAAGTGACCCCAACACTCTCAAGATCGTTTCCATCAGAGTCCAAATGCACTCCCACACGCCAGTTAAAGTTCGCAAAAACCGTCTTTCCAGCTCCGTGTGGCGACACATGCGTCACCTTCTTTAACTCCGATCCGTCATTGGACTCATCACGACCTCTTCTCTCCAGATCTGGACTTGTTGCCTTGATTGGAAAAACTTGAATTTTTGTGGTTTCTCTCTCTCATGTTTATCTATGGCTTCTTCTACTATTGTCTATTTTGATCTCCCTTCTGCCATCAATGTTTCTGACTCGTTCATATATACTAACTATGTTAATGTGCACTTGTTTATTAATAAGTTAGATGACACTAATTATGTGAATGAGGTATTAGGCATTAAACTCTAACTTAAGAGTCAAGGGTAGTTTATCATATTACTCAAAAAGTGACTAATATTCCTTTTGTTGATGGTCCTTGTTGGATGAAAATTGATTCTCAGTTTTGTATTATTCTCAAGCGTACTCATTCTTAATTTGTTTTTCTTATGACACATGGTTTGAAGTCTGTGAACAAGCAAAATTATTATACATCAATGATACTCAACGTCTTTATAGTGTTTGTCATTATTTTTTCAATGTTGTTACTCCTTTGCATCAGGACTCTACGACTGATTATATACGGGTGAGATTCATGTTCTTTCTTATGAATTTAATGAGTTATTGTCTCATGCCTCTACTCTTGCCTAAGAAATAAAACAATGGTAGAAGTTCTTCATGGTATTGGTATTACATGGACTTGCTAATAAATATTCTCATGTTCGTGATAAGTTTTTGGGTTCACCTATTGTACCCACTTTGGGTTTTACTTGTTCCATTCTTTTCTGTGTACCAATTACACTCATTAATGATACACCTATTGATGACTCATTTCCATTAGCATCTTAACATGATCACAACGACTCTTGCAACCCTGACAAAGGATGTCACCAGCTGTGTACAGGACTGGAGTTCAAAACAAGTGATTGACATTGGACGTGAGACTCATGGTCTTTATCATCTTCGTTCTTCTTTGTTGGCACAATTTTGGAATCTCTTTTTCCTCTTCATTCTTATTTAAGTCATCCCATTCTTGTTAAATTGAAGCATCTTGTTCCTAGCTTATACAAGTTATCTAGTTTGGTGTGTGAGTCATTTCAATTAGGCAAGCATAGTCGTAGTTTCTTTCCTCGTAGTATCTCACAACGTACTTTATCCCTTTTTGCCTTAGTTCACTTTGACATTTTGGGAGCTAGTCGTGTTAAGTCAAATTCCAAGTGTACTTGGTTGTTTTTAATGAAAAATCGTTCTAAATTATTTTGTATATTTTAATTTTTTTAATTAAATTAAAACTTAGTTTAGTGCTTCTTTTCGAACTTTGCAAAATGATAATGTCCATGAATAGCTTTCCCTTTCGTTTAAACAATGTATGGCTTCTCATGACATTCTCCATCTACGTGCTTATACACCTCGACAAAATAGGGTGGTTGAACATAAAAATAAACATCTTATTGAAACAACTCGTATTATTTTATTTCATGGTGAAGTTCCTCAATATTTTTGGGGTGATGTTATTCTTATTTATCTCATTAATTACATGCCCTCTTTGATTTTAGATAATAAAGTACCTCATTCTATTTTATTTCCTCATGAACCTCTTCATCCTTTACCTCTAAAAGCTTTTGGGTCTACATGTTTTGTTCATAATCTTAGTCATAGTCTTGATAAGTTATCTCCTCGATTACATAAATGTGTTTTTTTTAGGATTTACTATATCACAAAAAGGATACAAGTGTTTTTCTTCTTCTCTTAACCACTATTTTGTTTTTGAAATGTCACCTTCCATAAGTTTTCTTTTTACTTTAAAGGTCCTTCTTCTTTTTACATGTTTATCTCTAATACAATCATTATTCCTAATACATTTCATATTTCTGTTATTTGTGCTCCTCAAGTTATGTGTAGTCCACTATTAGATTCTTCTCCACCACCACTTCAGGTTTATAGTCACAAACATCATCTTCAAAAACCACCAAATGACTTAATTCAAGTGTCAACTATTGTGTCTCCTCCATCTCTAACAATTGAGTCTGACCTCCTAATTACCCTCTGTAAAGGTATACCTTCTAACCATAATCTCTCTCTATATTATATTTGTTTAAGTTATCATAAACTATTTTAACCTTTTAATACATGCCTTTCATCTATTTATTCTATGAACATTCCAAAATCTGTTAATGATGCATTAGGTTATCTTGGTTGGCGTCAAACCATGCTAAATGAATTAAGTACTCTATATAATAGTGGAACTTGGGAGTTCGTCTCATTACCATTTAGAAAATTTGTTGTTGGTTGCATGTTATTTTTTGCTATCAAAGTTGGTCCTAATGGTACTATTGATCACCTCAAAGCATGTCTTGTGACCAAGGTTACACATAAATTTTTTAGGTCAAATTATGGTGATTCTTACTCTTTAGTGGCAAAGATAACTTCTGTTTGTTTTTTATAGTCATGGTTGCTCTTCAATAATGGCCTACTTATCAACTAGATGTCAAAATGTGTTCCTTAGTGAAGATTTGAGGGAAGAGATTTATATGGAACAACCTTTAGATTTTGTTGCTCAAGAAGAGACTTATAGATTGGTATGCCATCTTCATATATCTTTATATGACCTAAAACAAAGTGTTGTGGAAACAAAGTAAGAAACGATTTTGATCATTTGACCTTTCACATTTTTTAACATTACAACTCATTGAGATATAAATCCCAAGATCAAGAATGTTTTGAACCCAATGATACTTCTTAAGCTCCTTGAACCTAAGAGTCAATGTACAAAATGGATTCAATAAATAAATTTTTCTTTTTTCGCTTCTAGACTCTATGTCGCTCCTTAAACTCCTCAAGCTTAGGAGAACAATGTACAAACAAATTAAGTATACTCTAATAAAAAAAATGAATTTTTATTTTTTAAGTCTGCATGTGGTTTCTTAAACTCCTTGAACTTGAAGGATTAATATAAAATGAACCATATAATCCTCAATCAACTGAGGATTAATTCCCAATCCTTTATATTAAAGGCTTAAAAAAGAATTAGTCGTTAACAAATATTACATGAATAATGGAACTATCATGCTTTAATCCTGAAATCTAGGTACGGATAAGATGCAAAGGTAAAAATCTACCACCACTAGTATAAACAGATGACAATCATATACTATATGACTTTTTTCATTCATTACGTGTATCAGTGCATTTAAGTTAAAGGTCTTTAAAATCATTCTCCCTGTACATCTCACTAAAGGCAAGGAATAACTATTTGAGATAAAACATAACAATCTAGAAATTTTTGTACTTATAGAGTTTTTGTTGAAATGATTTCAACATATTAGGTTTCTGGGTTTGAAACCTAACTAAGACAACTCACTCACACCCTCAACCCAAGAAAACAATTGAGAAAAATGAATATTTGTTTTCACATTGACAAATGTAGTATACAATCAGTAACTGGAGCATAATCCCCCTCCACATTACCGAAGTTCTTGTCTATACAACTAATGTTCAAAAACTAACTCCTAACAAAGAATATATCTTTATTTATACAAGCCTTTAATTCCCACCCTTCCTAATTGCCCTTCCTAACTACTACAAAGTTAGGCTATTAACCCTTCTTTCTCCTCTCATACACTCTTCATTCCCTAACATTACCCACCGCCTAACGTTCAACCTTGTCCTCAAGGTTGAAGTCTGGGTATTGATCTTTAATAGTTAGAACATCTTCCCACGTTGCTCCATCTCGTCCTCTTTCGTGTCATTCAACCAGTATTTGCTGAGGTACTTCGTCCCCTTGTTGTATCTGTCTTCTGTCTAGAACTCTAATAAGCTAAAAGGTTGGTCCATCTACTTGTAGGTCTGCTGGTACTTCCTTTTCCACTCTCTTTACTCCCACTGCCTTCTTTAGTTGAGACACATGGAAAACCAGATGTATCCGAGTTGTTTCTGGTAATTTAAGCTTAAAAGCTACCTCTCCCACCTTCTGGATGACTTGAAATGGCCCAAAATATCTCCCTACAGCTTCGTATGCAATCAAGAGGGCATATAAGTTTGTCTATGGGATCTTATCTTTAAATACACCTAATCCCCTACACAAATGTCTGTTGGCCTTCTTTTCCGATTCACCTGTTTCACCATCAAATCCTAGGCTCAAATTAAGTGGAATTTGAGCTGTTTAAGGGCCTCATCCCTCATCTTGTGCCACTACCTTGACCTGAATTTCTCCTAGTATGAACCTGTGTAGAGAAGGAGGAACTCGGTCACACATTGTCTTAAAGGGTGTACACCTCGTAGCACCCTGGTAGCAAGTATTATACCAATACTCAGCCCAAGGGAACATTGTACTCCAACTTTTTGGTTGATATGAGCATAAACATCTCAGATAACCCTCCAAAACCCTGTTTACACTTTTGTCAGCCCATTTGATTCAGGATGATAGGCAGTACTCGTCTTTAGTTGTGTCCCTTACATCTTGAATAATTCCCTCCAGAAAACGCTCAAGAACAATGGGTCTCAATCAGTAACAATGGAGATTGGCACCCCATGCAAGCGAACTATCTCCCTTACAAAGACTTCTGATATAGTGCGGGCTGAGTAAGGGTGTTTCAATGGTAGAAAAAGACCATATTTGTTAAGGTGGTCCATCACCACTAGCACAACATCATAGCCTTGAGACTTGGGCAACTTGACTATAAAATCCATACTCACTTCTTCCCAAATAACGTGAGGTATGGGTAAAGGTTACAACAACCCTTGAGGGAGGATGTCAGGTATTTATGTTGTTGGCACACCAAACAACTATCAATGAAATTAGTCACTGATTTCTTCATCCCTATCCAATATAGTGACTGGCCTACCTTGTGGTAAGTCTTGTAAATCCCATAGTGCCCCTGTAGCCGATATCACAAGTCTTCCTTTATAATGCAATCTGCCATGCTCCAGAGTAAATGTTGGATGCGAATTGTGGTCCTTTTGGATGTCTTCCATCACTCTTACCCATGCTTCATCCTCCTCAACTTCCTTCAATACCTCCTCAAAGTCCTGCCAATACAGCCTTGCAACCACCCTCCATTCCTTCTCTTCTTCTCCATTTTCCTCTATCCTTCTAGACATCATCTGCTACTCTATTAGTGACCCCTGATCTCAATATCATACCCTAGAAGTTTTGCTATCCAATTTTGCTGGTTTTGAGTGGTGATTCGCTGCTCCAACAAGTATCTAAGGCTCCTTTGGTCAGTGTGAACCATGAATCTTTGTCCCAACAGATACAACCTCCAATGTTGTATGGCCATAGAAAAAGCCATCAGCTCCTTCTTATATATCGACTTATCCAATGATCCAAAGCTTTGTTGAAGAAAGCAATAAACCTTTTTCCTTGTGTGAGAATCGCTCCGACCCGTCCTTCTGATGCGTCACACTCTATATGGAAAGGTTGGCTAAAATCGGGTAGGATCAACATTGGTGCAGTAGTAATGGCCTTTTTCAGCCTGGTCATAGCCATATTGGCTTGTTCTGTCCGCCCGAACTTCCTCATTTTTAGCAACTCAGTCATTGGCTTTGCAATCTTACCATAATCTTTCACGAAACACCGATAGTACCCTATCAAGCCCAGAAACCCCCTTAAAGCCTTCAAAGTTCCTATTTCAGTACTGCCTTCACCTTTTCTTGATTCATCTCAACTCCTTTTTCTGAGATCAGATGACCAAGATACCTTATTTGCACTCTGCCAAATTCACATTTTTTCTATTCGCCACCTAATTATTTTGCCTCAATTTACTCAAAACCAGCCCTACATGCTTCAAATGCTCTCCTAAGATTGGTTATAAGCCAATATGTCATCAAAGAACACTAACACGAACTTCCTCAAATAAGGCTGCAACAAGCTGTTCATGGCACTTTGAAAGGTTGTAGGAGCATTGGTAAGGCCAAATGGCATTACCATGAACTCATAACGGCGTTGGTGAATTATAAAAGTCATTTTCTGTATATCCTTATCCCTCATCCTAATTTGATGGTACCTTGCCTTCAAGTCCATTATAGAAAAATACCTAACTCCCCTTATTCATCCAACAACTTTTCTATTACATTGGAAACTTATCAGGTACAGTAGCATGATTTATAGCCCTATAGTCAACACATAACCTCGAGCTGCCATCTTTCTTCTTGACTAATATAACTGGACTTGAATATGGATTGGTGTTAGGTCTAATAACCCGTGTTTTAACATCTCTACTACATGCTTTTCAATTTCGCCTTTCATTGCATGAGGATACTTATAAGGGTGTACATTTGAGGGGTATATGATGCATAATTCCCCTGTCTGGTGATAATCCCTTGGGCTCATGGAAAACCCGTGAGTGTTGCTCTAAAACCTGCTTCATTTCCTACCTTTGCTGCCTTGTCAGCCCCTGGCCTTCATCACCATCCTCTCTCCCTTCGATCCTCCCCAAATCCCATCTCAGCATCAAGCCTTCACACCCTTCATTTTTAACAGAACCTCTAGTTCAACCAACCTCTTGTCTAATGTGGGGTCCCTTTTGATAATCACATTCTTCCCTCCTTGGTTGAACACCATGGTTAACTCCCTCCAATTCAGGGTTACCTCTCCTAATTTGGTTAGCCATTCCACTCCAAGTATCACATCCACTCCTCCCAATTCAAAGAGGTGAAACCTTTCTGCTATCTGAGTTTCCCTTATACTAATTATGACTCTATCACAACAACCTCGTGTTTCCTTCCTCTGCACATCCCCAAACACACCCGATACGATGGGGTGTCCTCAATGGGTAAACCCAGCTCCTCGAACAGTCCCATGCTTATGAAATTGTGGCTCGTGCCACTGTTGATTAATAACAACACATTCCTTTCTCCTATTTGACCTTGCAGCTTCATCGTTTTTGGCTAAGTAAGGGCCCCTGCCGAGAACGCTGATAATTCCATCTACTTCTGGTCTAATTGATCTCAACCCCTTCCCTTTCCTCCTCTTCATCCTCCGCTAAAATCACCATCCGCAAACTCTTCTCTGGGCAATGGTGGCCTGGGCTGAATGACCCCCCCATAACTGAAGTAACGCCCCTCCTCTCTTCACTTCAAGAATTCAAAATAGGGTAGATTCCTTGTGTTCCTCCCCTTGTTATCGATTCCTGCCTTTGTCACTTCGCTTCCGATGGTCCCCTCCTTCCATACTGACCCCACATTCTCAGCGACTCCTACTCGACTCTGGTTATGACGACTGGGCTCAGAACGCGTCACTACTCTTGGCATTTGTCCCCACAAAGACTAATTCTTGATCATACTCTTGCTTACAGCCTTCGTCCCACCATGGAACTCCTCCACATCCCTTGCTATCCTCATGCCCTTCTGTAGCCAGGTAAGAAAATACCCCAATAGTTGTTCTTCGGGCACTTCCTTCGTCTGACCCACCAAGATTTCAAAATCTGGATGTTCCTTACTGCTTACTGGTTGCCAACCTTTCAAAAATTCTACCTCTGTTCCTTCCTCCGAATCGGACCACCATCGCCCCTTTAAGCCTTCCCAAGAACGGTTCTTAGCTTTCTCTCAAAATCTGAACTAGTAGCAAACACTACCCTTCATGCTGATGTAGGCCAAGCACACCTTTTCCTCCTCCGCCACCCTTGGTAGCTCAAAGAATTTCTCGGCTCTATTGATCCAATTCAGCGGATCAATTTCCTGAAAGATAGGTAACTCTACCCTTTTCCTCTAATTGGATTGCCCATCTTGGCATTCGCTCTCTCTGCTTCCCAAGTCTTCTTCTCGCCTTCTCCTATTCTCATTGATGGAGGCTTGGCTTCCGTTTGACTGACCATCCTGATTGTGTGCCCGCCCACCCAAGATTCTCATGACTTGTTGCAAATCTTAGTGTATTGATGCAAAGTCTTGTCGTAGCGCCATTGTCTTTGTCTTCATCCCATCTACTGCAATTTCCATTACTTCCAATTGCCCCTCTATCACGTTTAATCTTCCATCAAATCTTCCTTCCATCTCGCCTTTCTCCTTTAGATTGGATCCAACAGGTCGAACCAATTTGTTAGGTTTCTGGGTTGAAACCTAACTAAGACAACTCACTCACACCCTCACAGCAAGAAAACAATTGAGAAAGAATAAATATTTGTATTCACATCGACAAATGTAGTGTACAATCAGTAACTGGGAGCATAATCCCCCTCCACATAACCGAAGTTCTTGTCTATACAACTAATGTTTAAAAAGTAACTCCTACTAGAGAATAGAACTCTATTTATACAAGTCTTTAATTTGCGCCCTTCCTAACTACTACAACAGTTAGGCTATTAACCTTTTTCTTTCTCCTCTAATACACTTTCCAATTCTCTCAGGCAACATTTATAAGAACAAGTTACATAGTCAAATCAAAAATATAATAAATAAAAAAATTATTTATTATCCATCCAAAGTACTGAAAAATAATCCAAATAATTATTTAACAATATTTTCTAGTGAAAAGATGAAAAAACGAGTTTCAGAGTTATAGTATATTTACTTCAATATATGACCAACAGAGAGAAGGAAAATGATGAATTTGAAGGTAACATTTTGATTGCTTCCACTCTTTCAAACTTATTTGCGTGGAAAGGAACTCTTTCAAACTTTTTGCGTAGAAAGGAACTATGAATCCCAAACTCTTACTCACTCCCAAGGGAGGAAATGAAATGGGTTGATACAAGCTAAAACTCAGCGTGGCAGTCAACAAAATTTTCAAATACCCCCTCATATTCAAAACTAAATTGGTGACACTTTTTATTAAATTAGGAAACATAAGCAATTCTGAGTAAGAGATAATTATAAGTGGGGCATAAATAAATTATGCACCCTCTGTTAACAAAAAAAACCATCCACTCCATTCACAAAGGAGACCACCATTTTGCATTTTTACTTCCTAATACATTTAACACAAGACATTGTAATTGAAAATATAAACAACTCTACAATGCAAACAAACTTATATATAAAAAGCAATCAAATAACCTTCTTTTTTCTTTTTATTTCTCTTTTTATCCTTCATTTATTCACTCAAACTCCAATGATAATATTACTTTTCTTGCATAAGCACTTCTAAGAAAATACAAAAAGAAGTGATAGTTCAAACATTTACTTCTTTTCAAGTAAAAGTATTTTCCAGTAATAAGCACATTGCTAATTGGGTGCCCGACACATTATTTCATAATAACGTAGAGTTGTGAGATATAAGAATTTTGCCCAAAGGTGGGGAAGGTAGGGTTAAATTGGATGACTTATGGAGTTAAATGGGATGCTTTAGTGAAGGATCACATGTTTCTCCTTTAATATAAGGACATTCGGATGGCAACAGAATCCAAAACGTATAAATGTTATTCAAAATTACAAGCATACCACACGATTTTAATTGTCATGAAAGCAATATATCGTCCAAATACATGGGGCGACCATGTCTGAAACCTGATATACTTATATCAGCAGATCTTGACCTCAACAAGAATCCTGGATATCTTCTACAGATGTTAATAGGAGATAACTCCGTGTAATCATTTCGTCCTCTTAATAATGTGGACTCCACTGTCGGTATCCACAATGTCACTAAGTTCACCAACTTTAAGAGCAAGGGTTGCCTCTTCAAAAGGCTTCTGCATCTGACCACGACCGAAAGGACCTGCACCCACGAAAGTTATTTCACTTCAGATATGAATATCATGACTGAATGTAGATCCCCAATACATTATGACGAGGGTGAGTTTGGTCGTGCATCTAAAGGTCTACGTTACGTTTTTGAAAGATTAACAACAAAATTCACTGCCCAAACACCCAACAAGTAATTTACAAGATTGTTGTTTCAAGGAACTGCATTCATGGAGACACGGTTTAACTTCACAGACAGACAATAACTTGACAGTTACAAAGATTGAGAGATTCGTTGTTTTTAAGAGATTGAGTACAGTAGACCTATAAATCACATTTAAGCAAATATTTGATCCGCCCGCAGCCGTAGAAACATCAAGAGGGCCAACAAATATATACCATCACAACATCAAATCAAAAGTAATTTTTCACGATAACATCTTGGAACTTATAAAATGCTTCTTAATTCTCGAACAACAGCCTTTTTCTGGTATTCCAATTTATATCAAGCACAACGACATGAACTGAGAACTATTTCATATACTGTTTGTGGTAGTGAAGAACTAATATATATGATTTTTTATATAAAACAATTGACTTCTTACATTTTCTTTTTGGTAAAATGGTAACAAATACTCAAGGGATACTTTGGAAACATCTGGGATTAATTCACACCAGAAGATGAAACCAAATTACGTGGAAGAAGTCACATCAACTTCATACTTGATTCAAGTCCAGGTATTTCTTTCTTTTCAGTTTCTCAGTATGCTTCCTTGGCTACAATCTTGTTCAAGATACAATCGAACACTAAAAATGGATATCAAAACTTGGTTTGCTACATTGTAGGAAACTAACTCCCTTCACTATACCCAACCCTTCACGGCAACACATATAATCTAATACAGGTGATAAGAATCTGGTACATTAAAGTGATATGGAGAAAATTCCATATAAAAGATGAAAGAAAACACAAACGTGATGTTTATGTTAAAGCTCACGAAAGGGTGTAAGATGACACAACAGGTGAGCATTGGTGAGATATGTGAATTCTTATGAAACACAACAAGAAATGTCATTGAAAGTTCAGATTTATGTTCTGTTAATTCGAAACACAAAGAAACAAGTGTCATCGGCAGTTTCGGTGCCACTAAATGAGGCAGGCATGTAAAGTGAGGCAGTTTGAATAAAATACATAATGCATGTAAACCTACCCAAATTCAACTTAGCAACTATTACATCCTTGAACTTTTTCACTTTGAGCACTATTTCACCTTAGAGATATTAGATCCAGCATCAACCGCCCCAAATGTGCTTAAAGTGAAAGAGTACAAGGATGTACTTGTTGCTAGGTTGACGTTGGGTAGGTTTACATGTATTACGTATTATTCAAACTAACTGTGTATGCTCTTTTACTATCTCACTTTACATGCCCGGGTCATTTAGTGGCACTTATTCAAACTAACTGCTGATTTAATAAATAATATAATTAGAAGACGAACTGGCAACTCAATCCATCAAAGGACAAAAGTTAGATGCAACTCCATAAGTTTTTCTGGTGCAATTCTCTAATCAGAAACAGAGTATCATTACATTAATCCACAATGGCCCTTAATGAAAACTTTTATCGTACGGATTATCAGAGACTAAAACTCAAATTCTGATTCAGAAACATGACCAAAAGCACCTACGGAACTACATCTAAGTTTTGTTCATCCAATTAAGCCCGTAAATCTTGTTCTGTTGCGTTACATCACAGTACACTAACAAGAACTCCTCAGATAACTAAACGCAGCTCCACAAGTCAGGCTACCTGCGCAATACTTGGGAACTATGAAGCCTGGATAATGCCTATGGCATGGGATACAATACAACACGACAAGAATATGAGAACAAGACAAAATTTTGAAATTTAAGATATGAAACGTTATGGATACGTTAATAAAAATGTACAAAATATTTTATATAGATTCTGAATATCGGCAAAGAAATTGACAATGATTCTCTCATTAACTAATAACTATAATGATCACAGTTTACAAAAAGGATATTTGTGATCAAAACAAAAAACATGATAAGTCATGGGTAATAAAAACATTATTTGTAGACCTCAAAATAGCCTACAATGTACAAGTATTGTTGCTAAATTACTATTTAATGCTAATAATATCATTATCCTAGCCTCCATTACCATCACCCCGGAAACGGACAGCTTCTAAGTTTGATTAATCAAGAAATAATTCTGCCAATTCATTTCGCTCAGCACCATTATCACATGAACTTATCTCCACTATTGTCCCACAAACCTTGCCTCAATATATATCTTTCACTTTTTCAAGACTAAAGTCAAAGGCACCGCACATAAACTAAATATCCAACCTTTTTCAAATCAATTTTGAACCTCTTCAAAACAATGGAAGAGAATATAAATGCTCAAGATGCTTTAAGGCTAGTATTTCCGATAATATTCCGACGAATTAAAGCCAAAACCAAGGAAAAGAAAGATCAAAGAGGATATTATAGTTTTTCCGATACATATGATTAATCAAACTTGATTTCTTTTCTTAGTCCTGTTGTTTATTCCCAAACTGTGAGGCCCAGTTAAAAAATGAGGAATCAATCAAGAAAAAATTCTGCCAATTCTTTTTGCTCAGCACCATAATCACATGAACATATCTCCACTATTGTCCCACAAACCTTGCCTCAATATATATCTTTCACTTTTTCAAGACTAAAGTCAAAGGCACCGCACATAAACTAAATATCCAACCTTTTTCAAATCAATTTTGAACCTCTTCAAAATAATGGAAGAGAATATAAATGCGCAAGATGCTTTAAGGCTAGTATTTCCGATAATATTCCGACGAATTAAAGCCAAAACCAAGGAAAAAAAAGATCAAAGAGGATATTATACTTTTTCCGATACATATGATTGAGTACTGGAGAGACATACTTCCCCATTTTTTAACTGGGCCTCACAGTTTGGGAATAAACAACAGGACTAAGAAAAGAAATCAAGAAGTCACTTAAAGACAAGTTGACTTCGATCCTGCACTGAGATTTAATAGTAACCGATCTAACTTGACCAAAACTTTCTGATAACGAAAAATATTTAACTCAATGCACAATTGACCCAAAATTTGGATCACCACCACCGACACCTCAGATACATACAATTTATAGACTGACACAATTTTGAATTACCAAAATTTGTCCTCAGAATACCAAACGCTCAAATCCGTACACAATAAATCCAAATGCACTTTAATAATTTTACTTTTATGTAAAAAATATTATCATTAATATGGAGATAGTTTGTTCAGAACTGACCAAGATCGCCGCCGCGCTTGGCGGAGCCGCAATCGGAGAATCGAGACGCGACGTCCTCGAAGGTTGCCTTGCCCGAGACGATGTCATCGCGAAGGGCCTTGAGCTGAGAAACCGCAGCTTCTCTTGTGGTGTTCTTGATTATGCGTCCTTCTGGATCCTTCCACGACGCCTTCCTTCTAGAACCTTCGTGCTTTATTAGTATGTGCGAAGCCCTAATCTCACCGCCAACTTTTGACGACGACATCTTCACCTTCTTCTTCCTGTTTTCCTTCTCCGACCGTTCCGCCGCTGCGGTGGACGCCTTCTTTCTCTTCCGATCCGACTCAATCTTCGCAGCTCCGGTCACCCTAGCTCCAGAGAGAGAACGCAACTATGCGAGGTGAAAGCCTCAGGCTCCGGTATTTATAGAGTGGTCCTAAAACAAGGGTCACTCAGTTGTTGTGGACATCTTAGTCGTCCGTTTGAGATTCATCGTACGGGTCAGATTCATTGTCGCTATTTTGTTGTTCGAATAACTGAATGCCCTAACACTGTTTGTGCCGCGTGTACCCATCTAAGTGGCCTTTTCTACTGCTTAATGATGATTATGCTGTTTTTCTCATAAATACATATAAATGAACAACGGAATTCCAACGTCATTTAGAACTATTCCACGTATTGCACTGACAAAGATAACGAATTAGCGAAGCAAGCAGTGAAGCAAGTTTGGCCCAGTCATTGTATAATACTACTAACAAATTAGCGAAGAAACAAAGATATAATTGATTACTCTCTTTTTTAATCGACTGTTAATGCAATTTTTTATAAAAATATTTATAATTTCATCATAATAAAGTAATTAAATTAACAGAATTTAATATAATAAATAAAATAATTAAAATTTTAATATTTTGTTGGATAATTTATCTTAATATATATTTTAAATATAACTTTTAGTAATAATTTTTTGGTTTAATCCTTTTCGACATCCCTATTTATGTACGAATGTCTCAATTGGGTCCTCGTTTTTTAAAGTGTATCAAAATGGTCCTTAATTTTGAAAATTGATATCAATTGAGTCCTTTCCGTTAAGTTGGCTGGACGGCGTTAAAAAAATTGATGAGTGGATGTTGAGACGACGAACGAACGCTCGTCCACCAGCGAACGAACGCTCGTCCACCAGCGAACGAACGCTCGTCGACCTCTTACTGCTGGACGACCGTTCGTTCAACACTGGAATACCGTTCGTTCGGTGGTCGACGAGCGTTCGTTCGCTGCTGGACGAGCGTTCGTTCGCTGGTGGACGAGCGTTCGTTCGTCATCTCAGCATCCACTCATCAATTTTTTTAACGCCGTCCAGCCAACTTAACGGAAAGGACTCAATTGATATCAATTTTCAAAATTAAGGACCATTTTGATACACTTTAAAAAACGAGGACCCAATTGAGACATTCGTACATAAATAGGGATGTCGAAAAGGATTAAACCTAATTTTTTTATTATAAATAATTAATATTATATAGTTAAAATAAAATTAAAAATTAAAAAAATATCCTTTTAAATCAGATCCACTATAAACTTTTTATTCAAATCCATTTATTTTTCTTAATTCAAACAACTTCAAATTTTACTCTCATTCTATTCTTTTTCACTCTTTCAAATTCATCCCTCAATCCAAGCATAACATTAATGATTCTAAATAATTTTACTTATAGATCATTGATTATGCTTGTGGTAATTGATTTAAAAAAGTTTATTATTAAAAATTTATGCAAATATGAAGATTTATAATTTCCTAATATATAAATTAGATATTCTTTCGGTAGATATTTTGTAGGAACGAGAGACTAACATGTTCCGACACGTTTTTCTTCTTTTTGAAAGCTGAGATCGCCTGAGCTGCTTCCCTTGCTTTTGTTTGGGTCATTCGGTTGACTTAGCCTAGACAACTCGGTTGGCTTCTTATTTCAGGGGGAGCTACCTGTAAAAGATACTCCGACGCTCAAGTTAGGCGTGAATTTGAAGAACCTTGGTTCTTAGTTGAGTATTTAGTGAAGGATTATCACTATTGAATGTTTGAGTGTTATGAAGTGTGAGTTGAACGTACTTGGCTTTTGTCCTCGACCTTATATTTATAAGTTGTCTCACGGACCTAATCTAGCACGAATCCAATAAAATAAAAATAGGGAAGTTACTCCCTCCACCACCACACACTACTCCCTACACCTCTCCATTCCTATTTTGCCTTTAATAAACAGATGTCAACATCCATGAACGTATATCGACATTCGTTTGTCCTTCTACGAATGTTGACATCCGTTGTATTGACATCCGTCCAACCACATGTAGTGTCGCAGCCCATACGTGCCCCAACCCACGAATGTTGACATATGCCGCTTGAAACAAAAAGCAGTCTGAAAAATATAAAATGAGATAAGATTACAAAATATTTCAATTCTAATAAACTCCTGTTATTGGTG
Organism: Vigna umbellata; assembly: GCF_029865625.1. Lineage (NCBI taxonomy): Eukaryota > Viridiplantae > Streptophyta > Magnoliopsida > Fabales > Fabaceae > Vigna > Vigna umbellata. The sequence continues at coordinate 86,751,448 of NC_142165.1, read as the reverse complement.
ATTATGAGGATTTCTAAAACTAAAACTAACAAAAACACTTGATCGAACTGAAAATCTACGTAGAAGAAAAAAAACATAATTTTTTTTTTAGATTACGAAGATGGTTTGTTGGACATTTTTGGCAAAAACTTAGCACGCAATTCAGCAACGTCAATGTCATTGATGTTAAGGGGTTTGTAGAAGCCAATTAGAGGATCTGGAATCCACCAATTGTTCTCATTCGACATTTTCTCTTCTTCCTCTGACTTTGGTCGCATTTTGCTGTTACTCATGAAATCTGCAACTTTTGATACAACAACGTAAGCATGTCTGATGGTGAAGCAGTTTGAAATTTCTGACATAGCAAAAGAAGAGAAAAGTTTAACAGTGGTGAAAGATGAAGCCATTGATGGTGTTGAAAAATATTCAACGTGAACGTAAATCTCCCACGATATATTATCGCAACAGAGGAACAGGGAACAAAAATCTCTCTCTAATTTGTACATAAGAAGATTTTAAAAGTTTACCAGTTGATAACAGATATACTAAGGGAATGGTGAAAAATTCTAGTTAACAATATCACAAGCTATTTGTCAACAAAGAAGAACATCAATCTTTCATTACACTCGTAGTTGTGTACATGATCCAAACTTTCGATGCCAATAAAAATGTTGTCCAAAACAAGGTCAGATAATTACAACGATGGTTGCAAAGGAAAGAAGCGAATCAAGTACCCAACTCTGGCATTTCAAGTTCTTTTCCCATCATCAACCGACACCGTAAGCAACCCATTTCAAAGACTCAATTTTTCCACCATGTACTCAGAAAATTCTTCAACCCAACCTTAATCACGCACGACAAAACCCGTTTTGTTTTTGAACCAGACCCTCCACTTTCCCACACCCCTTCTTATGATTCCTCTTGTGCTCGAGTGTGGTAAAAGCAATAACGTGATGTAGAGGTGCCCACAAGGAAAAATTCGGAATTTTGATACCTGCATAGCTTAAAGTGAAGCATCTAATCGGAGATAGTGTGGTCATGCCAGCAGAGGAGCATGGCTATGCAGCGTCCAGTCGCGGCGGTGAACGTTCATGTGGCCACCAAGAGCTTGGGCGGAGCGGAACTCCCCTCTGCAATATGTGCAAATGTAGGAACGTGGAGGTGTAGGGGTAGGGGTGTAGAGATATTTAGAGTTTTAGAAAAGTGAATAAAATTAAATTAACATAAGGTATTTTTGGAATAAAATAAATAATGGAGAGGTGTAGGGAGCATTTGGGTGGTGGAGGGAGGAACTCTCTAAAAACAGACTTACCTTTAGATTTGGTCAGTTTCCTATAAACAACTTATCGATATCTTTAATCAGATATCTTTGATTATTTTATCATCTGCTGGACTATTGACCCAATAACTTAAACGTTGGCCCAATTGTGGCCCAATCTTTGACCTGGTTGACTGTAGTTGATGAACTAAACGATCCTGAGTGGATGGACCGAACGGTGCTGAATGTTAACCGTTCGTTCTCCACTAGATACGATACATATATAATTATATTTAGTTTTATTCAATTTTGTTCTTATCAATTATTGGTAAATATCAATAATTATTATCGCGATTTTGTTTTTTGTTTTGGAAAGAGTGTGGCTGGTTTTGAAGGATTTGAAAATGGTATCAATAGAAAATTTACTAATTTTTTTTTTACTTTTTGTCAGAAAAACTAGGATCAAGGATGTAGTCTATTTTATGTTCTTATTTTTAAAACGTGACTTATACTGTAGTGGTGATGTAACAAATATACAAAAAGTTGATTTTTCAAAAAGTCAATGAAAAAGATTGGAAGACTTTGATTATCAATCATCATAGCATAAATGAATATGCCTTAAAAATTAAATTACGGACAAATATAACGAACAAAATATGTTATATTCTTATGAATTTGTTGATAAATTAAAGAATGTGAACTTGTACACCTGATATAAGTTGTTAAATATGAATGATAAAAAAAATATAAGTAAGCATTTTATTCAAATTCTAACATTCCCAAATAAATAAACTTAAAGACATTACCTTCAAAATTAGATCAAATAGTTTTTGCAATTGAACAAATAGTAAGTATTGGTAATATAAAATTGACAAATTATAAAGAATTCTTAAAACACGAGAAACCAAACTCCAAATACATTATAAGTTTTGAATCAAACCTTGTAGGACGATAAATTGTGATAGAATTATGTAGATTCAAACAGGAATGTTGCACCCAACAATGAAGGAAGGAAGAAATTTGATAGAAAGACACTATAATGTTATAATTGACAAAATTTTGGTCATTTTGTTAAAGAAGATAAAGGAAAGAGAGTGTTTTATGATGAGACTCAATTTACACATGTTGAATTATAATGTTGAAACTATGTTATTCATGCCAATTGTTATTTTTGATGAAATAATAAATATGTGGTATCTAGACATATGCTGCTAGAATTATATATATGATGAGTCACAAAGAATGTTTGTTATTATGGATGATAAGGTGAAAAGTGGAATCAATTCGTAGATATATGATCCATGAATGTTGAAGGCATAAACAAAGTAGAGTTTCAAAGAAAGGATAACCAACAATTGTTTTTTTTTCTTTTCATATTTCAACATGAAAAATAATTGACTCAACATAAGACAATTACTTGAAACGGGGTTTATGTCCATGAAGGATAATTGTATGAATTATGTTCATTTATAAATATGAATTTTAATATTGAACTTCACATTGATAAAAATAAAATGTTTAAAAATTATAATTAGTGATAAGAGTTGACATGACATCAAAAATATAGTAATTTTGAATTTCATAGTTGAAGTTATGTGAAAACCAGAAAAATGATAAATGGTTTGTCTAATATTGATATTCTAAAGCAATAACCTAGAAACTTATTTAAATTTGAGATGTTTAACATATAGGTTAACTATGTTTTTGTCCTTATATCAAATTTTGATCATATTAGGTTCATATACATAAGACATGCATTTAGTTCTTTTCATTCAACGATATTAACTATTTTTTGACGTGACAAACGAAAAATCACGTTAGATGCAATTCACAAATTTTCTTCTTGTTAATGTTTTACAAGGTTAACATGATTCTTCATTTATCATGTCAAAAAATAGTTAACATTGTTGGGTGAGAAGAATTGCATCCATGCATTTGTTAAGTATGGAAATTTGCTAAGATCAAAGTTTGAGACAGAGACAAATTGAAATTGTGTTATAGTTTAGGAATAAAAACATAATTAATCCCTAACATATCAAATGAAAAATTACAAGTGGTTTATTATGATATATGTGGACATAATCTTTAGGAAGTAATATATATCTTACTCTTTTTTTTGATGAATTTACTCCTTAAATCTTGATCTACCCATAAGAAAAATAGAAGTGTTTCACAATATTATAAAGTTTAAGTTGTTGATTGAAAAACATACGAGTAAAATATGAAGATTTTAATCGTTGGAGGTGGAAAACATAATACCAATGAGTTTAAGAAAAAAATTGTGATGGAAAGAGAGTTATTTATATGAAGTTATTGCATTCCTCTCACACCATAACAGAATGGTGTTGGCTAGAAGCATAAATAATGGAAAATATGTCAAATTATTTATAAGGAGTAGTAATACCTACTGTTACGCACACTCTAAACAAAAAAGTCCTGTAAAAAAGTTAATTGTGTGGAATTCATAGTTATATTAACTCAAATTGGCATGGAGCCAAAGGAAATAGAAGAAACATATGAAATTATGATTTCAAATTTAAGTTAGCAACAACTTTTCGGAGCTCATGAAGCTAAATTTTGTTTTTTTGTCAACATAAGGCTTAATGCATCTCTAGACCAATATCATGTGAATCAAGTTGGCTTGATGCTGTGATGAAGGAACATGCATTCGCACGTGGGAAAAATACATATATAAAATCAAAGTTTCATTTCTTTAAAGATCAAGTAAGCAAATAAAAGTTTAAACTTAAGTATGAGGAACAACAAGCGGACATAAAGAGTATCAAATTCAATGAAGTAAAAAACAAGTTAAAAGTGGTTTATTTTGAGAATTTGAAGTAAGATGGAGTATTGTAATTATTAAAATTCTATTTGTTGTTTTGTTAGACAGTTACTAAGTTAGGTGGGAAGAACTACCTTTTATAAAACATGCGTAAATGCAAAGACTTAGAACTTTTCTCGACCAATAAAATATATACAGTTTTATTTAGTTTCATCTTTTGTCAATTAGTGCTAATTACTAAAAATGTTTGGAAACTTCAACCATTTTCTTTGTCGAGAGTTGCACTTGTTGGCCAAATGGTCGATTCATGTTGTAAGAGGTTGGAAAACTTTTTCTATGTTCTGGTTAAATTTTTTATTAATGATTAAAATAATTGAGTACGTATTTAATTTTTTTATAATTGTCAGTATATTTATTAAAGAGAAAAAAAATATATTTACATTTGATCAATTTACTGTTAATAGGCAGTCAAAAATCTAAATTTAGAATACGTGTGAGTAAAATAAAAATAATTGTAAGATTAATAACATACTACTCTTAATTTTTCCTTTCTGATAATAAACATACATAACAGTCATTAAAGACTAAATATATGAGTAATTAATTTAATCATTAACAAAGTTTAAGGTATTCTTATGAAATTGCATTATATTAATACGTAGAAAATTTTGGGTTGGCTATGAAAATAAAAATACAAAAATGTAAATATTAAAAGATATGATTGAGGAAATTTCTCAATAATCATTTACAGAAGAGAACATATTGATTAGCTAATTCATATGGAGAAATTTCCTTCCATCAACCACATTGTTTAGAATAGAATAAAATAATTTAACTAGAAACTTCACTGGAAGTCCTAAAAATGCCCCACCCCCTCCTGTGCACTACAAGGGAGAAGAACAAACGGTGGTGGCAAAGCAACCATCCAAACGTGTGTACAGATTTATCAGTGCATAATAGAGTATGTTCCCTAATTACTTGCTTACAAATATAATGAATAATTCATAAAAATATTCTTTGAGCTTATAAAAAAAATTATAAGATTCTAAAGCAGGCACGAACATAATCGGCTACACTTCCCCTTGACTAATACCAAGCTGAAAATGACTAGTTTCTCTCTTGTCCTCATAATAAAAGAGAAAAGAAAAATACAAAGTTTCTTTTGAAGATGGAGGAGAGAAAAGATTTTACAAGTACAATAATCACAACACAATGGTTTAATCAGCAAGCACCCTCTTTTTTACTTCTAGCGCTGCAACTGATACAAGCTATTCAACAAACCTTTAGGTAATACTGAAGCGAAGCGAGTTAGTTGGATAACGGAATGTCGACAATCTGAGCAACTTCCCACGAGGCCAACTACAAATCTCTCAAAATTGGCCAACCCCTTTTAATAATATCATTGATCTTGGCATCAATACGCTTTTGGATATCTGGAGGGCAAAGCTCTGCTACATATCCATTCAATTTCGTTGCAAGGCTAGACCTCTCAAGCTCCTCGGCAGGAAGGTTGCCAATTAACTGAAGAAGAATGGTATTTTGCTTGAGTTCAAATTTCTGCATATTAAGAACAAAACAAGCAATATAAGTTATTTGATTTGATCTAGTGGGACATATCTTTGAAAGGCAATACTATAGTTTTCACCTGTTACAGAAATTTGTTTTAAGTAAAATTGTATAATGTTTCATCCAATGTAACATCAATCCAAGACTATGCATGTATGACCATTGAAATGCGAACAACTTCCATTCAATGCCCATACAACAGGTATCCTGGCAATTTCCAGCAGTATTTTTTTCCAAAATAACAACTCTACCAAATAAATAACTATTGCAATGTACAAACGATAAAATAAGCCTTTTATTTGTTGCTAAGCCTTTTATAAAGCTGGTTTTTTAGTTATCTAGAAGGGTGGTTGTCCCATATTCCCTCTTCTTCTTTCTCTTGCACACTACCTTTTTTTTCTGTACAAACATAATATAAGACCAACAAATAGCAAGAGACTCACAGGTACCATCCTGCTGTCTCTTCCGTTCACCATCTGAGCTCCGTCTGCTATCAGGATATCACCAATGAGATTAGGGTTTTGTGTGCTTCAATGAGCACGACACAACCCAATTAGTCGTGTGGCCAGAATCACAACCATACTTCCTCATGCGCCACCTTCTTCAGGTGTGAAGCCACACACTACCATCCCTTTGTTGGAACACCAGTGCATCTGCCCAGAAATGTTTGTTACCGTAGCCTAGTTCCTTATCTGTTCTCACCTCCATTTTTCCTCTACTAAAAAGGAGTAAATGTAGCCCTCCTCTGAAAAAAATGTGCTTTCTTCCTTTTTCACAAAACGGCTTCCTTATGTCTCAAACTCCCACCATTACAACAAAGAAACTAAAAATTATCTATCATGGGCTTCCTTTGTGGAACTTTGGTTCTTAGGTCAAGGTTACCATGATCTTGAGGCGCTTCTGATCACATAGTTGGTAATGCTTCTTTACTTTCTTCCATGTCATCCACCCCTTAAATTTCCTCATCTTTACCTTGGCAGATAAATGTATAGAATTGTTTCCAAAAGATTTGGTTAAGTTTCTCTTTACCACCTCAGAATCTAATTTCGTTTTATTTATATCCTTAACTGTCCATTCAACCTAATCATTTAATGTTGATGAATATCATTTAATGTTGATTCTTCTGTCATTCAGGAAAAAAGTTATGGCTAAGATGATTGGAAGAATATATGAGCCTCCGGGCCCCTATTATTGTGAAACAGTCATTTGTATTTTGCACTGTCGTTTTGTCCCCTACGATTGTACATGATCGGTTTAGCCATCCAAGTTTGTCAAAATTAAAACTCTTTGGTTCCAAGTCTTAAAAAATTAAAAGTGTTAGACCGTGAATCATGAGTCAGACAAACATGTTAGGTCTTATTTCCCAAACAAACTTAAAAAAGACGACATTTGATTTTTACTACCATTCACTCAAATTAGTGTTGTCGAACATCAATTGTAAATAAAAAAATTTGGAAACGAAACCTGGTGCTCTGACTCTGCAGGGTAAAATGTTCCAAGTTGTAGAATTTGAGTAGTCACAATGCTGCTTCTTGACCTGGTTTGCTCCTGCTCTTTGCTGACAGCAGCCATTCTTGCTTCTTCAGTTCCATTGACAAAAATAATAGATCTGCAAGGATACAGACATTGTTAAGTACATAACAGTCAGCACGACGTTGAATATGGGGAGGATCACAGAAATGGTAGTTGAGATCAGGACTTCTCCTACCTGTATTGTTTACCCACATCAGGACCTTGGCCATACACTTGCCTAGGATCATGGCTTGACCAAAAGATATCCAGTAGTTCCCTAAAAGTAATCTGCTGTGGATCATACTCAACCTGCATTGCAATAGCACCTCATAATCGCTAATTTAATTACGATCAACATCAACTCATCATAACAATAAATTCATGCAGTTATATCTGATACTAAGAAAATTTCTCCATTTGTTCAATATTATCAATATATAGTAGTCTACACGAATTCTAGAATCAAGACAACCATGACATGATAAAGCATGCAAGAGTACTATCTTTACCCGATCTATAGATAAAAACTTTTCTTTCATGAACAATGAATGAACATATGATTCCAAATTATTCAATAAATATCACAGTCCCCGCCATCCACAACTTCAAGTCAAATGATCACGAGTTCCTCCAAAACTTGACAGTTTCAGGTTTTATAAAATAATAAGGATCTACGTACAAATCAAACAAAATTATGGAAGACATTAGTCCGCCCATGGCTTTTGGGGCTTACAGACATAAAAGAAGACAAAATTTCACTCAGTCCTTGGTGGTTTGACACAGACTAACCTCTAGAACTCTTTATGCGACCTTTGCCACATGTGAGGACTTAGCATTTCTTTGGAAATAGAAGACCTTGAGCTGTTATTGAATTTGGTTGGATTCTATAGATGTTTCATGATTTCAACTCTAGCTAACTAACTTGGATACGATCACAATCTAGGAACAAGAAACATACAATACATAAGGGTCAAAATAAAAAACACAGAACAACTACTTAACAATCCTAAAAACCAGACATAATTATGAGATGGTTGAGTGTTGGGAATAAGTCAACCATTGCCAAAATCAAAAGTACACCAAAATATCCACATGATTCGATTGTTAGTTTACTTTCTTGAGTCTAAAGCACTCTGCACTATGTCAAAGGACATCAAACTCAGCAAGGTGGGTAACGACAAAACAATATCTAGACGAATAGAATGTTCTTGTTTCCACTGATA